>NC_092167.1:317500-492500 GCF_045791955.1 Oncorhynchus clarkii lewisi
AGACCTTATTCTGCCTCCACTAGAAACTAGACCTTATTCTGCCTCCACTAGAAACTAGACCTCCTCTAGAAACTAGACCTTATTCTGCCTCCACTAGAAACTAGACCTTATTCTGCCTCCACTAGAATCTAGACCTTATTCTGCCTCCACTAGAAACTAGACCTTATTCTGCCTCCTATAGAAACTAGACCTTATTCTGCCTCCACTAGAAACTAGACCTTATTCTGCCTCCGCAAGCATCTGTTTCTGTATGATCTAATGATCTACTCATCATTTAGGATTCACACACACACGCACGCACGCACGCACGCACGCACGCACACACACACACACACACACACACACACACACACACACGCACACACACCTCAAATTCCTCTAATGATGTGCGAGAGGAAACTCGACAAAGAATTTTCCACCGGTTAAACGACAGTCAGGCAATCATTTATTGTGTGATGTAAATAGATTGGAGGGTGAGATCCAGGCCTCTAGGAGTCTTCTCCACTTTTACATTAGCTGTAACACACCGTTCTCTGGGGCAGAGCTGGCAACACTGCATGTATCTTAAATGGCACCCTATTCCCCTATCTAGTGCACTTCTTTTGACCACAGCCCGTTAAAAGTAGTGCACTATAAAAAGGGAATAGGGTGCCGTTTGGGACGCGAACACTGAGGCTGCTGTGTTCTCTCTGATTATAATAAAATGTGAATTAATTCATGTTGGGATAATTAGTGAACTGTGTTGTGAATGAGAGTGGGCTGGCCAACAGAGAGTCTCTGTCTGCATCCCAAATTGCACCCATAGCTTACTACCTATACAGGCCCTGATAAACAAAATGTAGTGCACTATACAGGGCATAGAGTGCCGATTGGGATATGCGTTAGGTTCTGGTACCATTTTGGATATGGACACTGATTAGATCGTATTTGGATTTATTAGGGATCCCCGTTAACTGTTGCCAAGGCAGCAACTACTCTTCCTGGGGTCCAAGCACATTAAGGCACTTAAAACATAAAAACAACATCATATTACCACTACATATCTACAATACAAAATGTATAATACCACCATACAACAATATTACAATGTACGTGTGTGTATGGTGTGTGTTCTAGAGTTTGTGTGTCTGTACCTGTGTGTGTGTCTGTACCTGTGTGTGTCTGTACCTGTGTGTGTCTGTACCTTTGTGTGTCTGTACCTGTGTGTGTCTGTACCTGTGTGTGTCTGTACCTGTGTGTGTCTGTACCTTTGTGTGTCTGTACCTTTGTGTGTCTGTACCTGTGTGTGTTCTAGAGTTTGTGTGTCTGTACCTGTGTGTGTGTACCTGTGTGTGTCTGTACCTGTGTGTGTCTTTGCCTGTGAGTGTCTGTACCTGTGTGTGTCTGTACCTGTGTGTGTCTGTTCCTTTGTGTGTCTGTACCTGTGTGTGTCTGTACCTTTGTGTGTCTGTACCTTTGTGTGTCTGTACCTGTGTGTGTTCTAGAGTTTGTGTGTCTGTACCTGTGTGTGTGTACCTGTGTGTGTGTGTACCTGTGTGTGTCTGTGCCTGTGAGTGTCTGTACCTTTGTGTGTCTGTACCTGTGTGTGTCTGTTCCTGTACGTGTCTGTATCTGTGTGTGTCTGTACCTGTGTGTGTCTGTACCTGTGAGTGTCTGTACCTGTGTGTGTCTGTACCTGTGCGTGTCTGTATCTGTGTGTGTCTGTACCTGTGCGTGTCTGTATCTGTGTGTGTCTGTACCTGTGTGTGTCTGTACCTGTGTGTGTCTGTACCTGTGTGTGTCTGTACCTGTGAGTGTCTGTACCTGTGTGTGTCTGTATCTGTGTGTGTCTGTACCTGTGTGTGTCTGTATCTGTGTGTGTCTGAACCTGTGTGTGTCTGTACCTGTGTGTGTCTGTACCTGTGAGTGTCTGTACCTGTGTGTGTCTGTATCTGTGTGTGTCTGTACCTGTGTGTGTCTGTATCTGTGTGTGTCTGAACCTGTGTGTGTCTGTACCTGTGTGTGTCTGTACCTATGTGTGTCTGAACCTGTGAGTGTCTGTACCTGTGAGTGTCTGTACCTGTGTGTGTCTGTACCTGTGTGTGTCTGTACCTGTGTGTGTCTGTACCTGTGCGTGTCTGTACCTGTGTGTGTCTGTACCTGTGAGTGTCTGTACCTGTGTGTGTCTGTGCCTGTGAGTGTCTGTACCTGTGTGTGTCTGTACCTGTGTGTGTCTGTACCTGTGTGTGTCTGTACCTGTGTGTGTCTGTACCTGCGTGTGTCTCTTCACAGTCTCCGCTGTTCCACAAGGTTTATTTTTACCAGATTTTTTCTCATCTGATTCTACTGCTGATGTGGAATAGAGTTCCATGTAGTCATGGCTCTATGTAGTACTGTGGAATAGAGCTCCATGTAGTCATGGATCTATGTAGTACTGTGGAATAGAGTTCCATGTAGTCATGGCTCTATGTGGTACTGTGGAATAGAGTTCCATGTAGACATGGATCTATGTAGTACTGTGGAATAGAGTTCCATGTAGTCATGGCTCTATGTAGTACTGTGGAATAGAGTTCCATGTAGACATGGATCTATGTAGTACTGTGGAATAGAGTTCCATGTAGTCATGGCTCTGTGTAGTACTGTGGAATAGAGTTCCATGTAGTCATGTCTCTATGTAGTACTGTGGAATAGAGTTCCATGTAGTCATGGCTCTACGTAGTACTGTGGAATAGAGCTCAATGTAGTCATGTCTCTATGTAGTACTGTGGAATAGAGTTCCATGTAGTCATGGCTCTATGTAGTACTGTGGAATAGAGTTCCATGTAGTCATGGCTCTATGTAGTACTGTGCGCCTCCTACAGTCTGTTCTGGACTAGGGGACTGTGAAGAGACCTCTGGTGGCATGTCTTGTGGGGTATGAATGGGTGTCCGAGCTGTGTTCTAGTAGTTTAAACAGACACCACGGTGCTTTCAACATGTCAACACTTCTTACAAAAACAAGTAGTGGTGAAGTCAATCTCTCCTCCACTTTGAGCCATGAGAGATTGACATGCATATTATTATTATCAATGTTAGCTTTCTGTGTACATCCAAAGGCCAGCTGTGCCTTCCCTGTTCTGAGCCAATTGCAATTTTCCAAAGTCCCTCTTTGTGGCACCTGACCACACGACTGAACAGTAGTCCAGGTGGGACAAAACTAAGGCCTGTAGGACCTACTTTGTTGATAGTGTTGTTAAGAAGGCAGAGCAGCGCTTTATTATGGCCAGACTTCTCCCCATCTTAGCTACTGTTGCATAGATATGTTTTGACCGTGACAGTTTATAATCAAGGGTTAATCCAAGCAGTTTATTCACCTCAAGTTTCTCAATTTTCACATTATTCATTTATTGTTGAGGTTTAAGGTTAGGTGACTGATTTGTGCCAAATTCCATGGTTTTAGTTTTTGAAATATGTAGGACTACTCCTTGCCACCCATTCTGAAACGAATTGCAGCTCTCTGAGCAAAGTGTTGCAGTCATTACAGGCGCTGTGGAAACTGTATAGTGTTGATTCATCCGCATACACAGACACACACTGGCTTTACTCGGAGCCAGTGGCATGTCATTAATAAATGTTGAAAAAAAAGTAATGGGCCGAGACAGCTGCCCTGGGGAATTCCTGATTCTATCTGGATTATGCTGGAGCGCATTCCATTAAAGAACCCCCTCTGTTCTGTTAGACGGGTAACTCTTTATCCACAATATAGCAGTGGGTGTAAAGCTATAATACATAGGTTTTTCCAGCAGCAGACTATGATCGATAACGTCGAAAGCCGCACTGAAGTCTAACAAAACAGCCCCCACAATATTGGTATCATCAGTTTATCTCAGCCAATCATCAGTCATTTGTGCTGTGCTTGTTGAATGTCCTTCCCTATAAGCGTGCTGAAAGTCTGTTGTTAATTTGTTTACTGTAAAATAACATTGTATCTGGTCAAACACAATTTATTCTCAAAGTTTACTAAGGATTGGTAACAGGCTGATTGGTTGGATATTTGAGCCAATTTTGTATCCCTTCAGGCCTGAGAGCACACCCTTAACCCTAACCCTAACCCTAACCCTAACCCTAACCCCTAACCCTAACCCTAACCCTAACCCTAACCCTAACCCCAACCCTAACCCTAACCCTAACCCTAACCCTAACCCTAACCCTAACCCTAACACTTTCCAGTAGGCTGAGATTGAAGATAAGGCAAATAGGAGTGGCAATATTGTTCGCTATTATCCTCAGTAATATTCCATCCAAATTGTCAGACCCCGGTGGCTTGTTATTGTTGATAGACAACTTTTCTTTTTTTTTACCTCTTCCACACTCACTTTAAGAATTCAAAATGACAATGCTAGTCTTTCATAATTTGGTCAGTTATACTTGGATGTGTAGTGTCGGCGTTCGTGGCTGGCATGTCATGCCTAAATTTGTTAATCTTGCCAATGAAAAAAATCATTAAATTAGTTGGCAATATCAGTGGGTTTTTGTGATGAATGAGCCATCTGATTCAATGAACGGCGGAGCTGAGTTTGCCTTTTTGCCCAAACATTGAATTAATTGAAGGTGCTTCAAAGCTCGTTGCTATCATTCTTTATATAATTTATCTTTGTTTCATAGTACAGTTTATTTGTCTTATTATTCAGTTTAGTCACATGAGTTCTCGAATTTGAAGTACGTTTGACAATTAGTTGTGCAGCCAGACTTATTTACCATTCCTTTTCTCCTCATCCCGCTCAACCATAACATTTTGGAATTGCTCATTAATCCACAGGGGATTTAACACTTTTTTTTACAGTCATTTTCTTAATGGGTGCAAATCTTATTAAATAACTGGAATAAGCAATTTCATAAATGTGTCAAGTGCAGCGTCTGGTCGCTCCTCATTACACGCCACAGACCAGCAGCGTCTGGTTGCTCCTCATTACACACCACAGACCAGCAAATATTCTTTACATCATCAACTTAGGAATCACTGCAAAACGTATTGTATGACCTCTTATACACTGTATTAGGCCCAGCGTCTGGAACTTTGGTTTTCCTAGATATGGCTGTTACATTGTGATCACTACATCCGATGGATCTGGATACTGCTTTCAAGCACATTTCTGCAGCATTAGTAAATATGTGATCAATACATGTTGATGATTTCCTTCCTGTGCTGTTTGTAACTACCCTGGTACGTTGACTGATAACCTGAACCAGGTGGCAGGCACTGGTTACAGTTTTAAGCTTTTTTCTTGAGTGGGCAGCTTGATGAAAGCCAGTCAATATTGAAATCAACCCAGAAAATATACCTCTGTTGATATCACACACATTATCAAACATTTCACACATGTTATTCAGATATTGACTGTTAACACTTGGTGGTCTACAGCAGCTTCCCACGATAATGGGTATTAGGTGAGGCAGATGAACCTGTAGCCATATTACTTCAACAGTAGTATTTAACACGAGATCCTCTCTAAGCCTTACATGAATGTGGTTCTGAATATAGACTGCAACACCTCCCCCATTGGCATTTCTGTATTTTCTGTAGATGTTATAACCATGTATTGCTACCACTGTATCGTCAAATGTATTATCTAACAGAGATTCAGAGATGGCCAGAATATGAATGTCATCTGTTACTTGCAAGTTATTGATTTCATGAACCTTGTTTCTGAGGCAACATATGTTAACGTGGGCTATTTTTTTTAACACTTTTATGGGATGCTTGTTTGTTTTTCTTGCTTTACTGATGAAGCTTCGCAGAGGTAGACATGCTCATGTTGTTTACGTTAGTCCAGGGTGAGCTGCACACAGTGGACTTCCTACCAGGTGTAATGGTTTTCCTCCTCTTCGTCTGAAGAGGAGAGGCGAGGAGGATCGGAGGACCAATATGCAGCGTGGTACGGTTGTTTATTTAAACACATAAACTGAACACTATGAATACAGAAACAATAAACGTAACGTGAATAACTGAAAGCGAAAACAGTACCGTGTAAAACACAGACACGGAAACAAACACCCACAAACAAACAGTGAAACCCAGGCTACCTAAGTATGATTCTCAATCAGAGACAACTAACAGACACCTGCCTCTGATTGAGAACCATACTAGGCCGAACACAGAAAACCAACCTAGAAACACAAAACATAGAATGCCCACCCAACTCACGTCCTGACCCATTCAAACAAACAAATTACACAAATACTAGGGTCAGAACGTGACACCAGGGCACACCGCCTCAGTGCTGACAGGATAACTGTGGTTCATTGGCACATGATACAATAGCTGTTTTAAGAGAGTCTACATGGTTCCGGTGCCATTTGGGATGTAGACACTCTGATTAGACAGTCTGCATGATATTTCCCATGAAATTCTTCACCCTTAAGTGCTGCTGCTGAAGGTGAATGATACTGTAACAGAAAAATTATAATAATATATATATAAATAAATTACATCTACTTTTTTATCAACACACAGGTTATAAAATCCCCATGGAGTGAGGTTAAACTGTAACTACCATGCTACCATGTAGTGAGGTGTATCATATCATACTGTAACTACCATGTAGTGAGGTGTAACATATCATACTGTAACTACCATGTAGTGAGGTGTAACATATCATACTGTAACTACCATGCTACCATGTAGTGTGGTGTAACATATCATACTGTAACTACCATGTAGTGATGTGTATCACCTTCCTTACCTGTCTGCCTCCCTCCCTCCCTCGCTCCTTCCTTGACTGCCTGCCTCCCTCTCTCCTTCCTTACCTGCCTGCCTCCCTCCCTCCCTCCCTCCTTGCCTGCCTGCCTCCCTCCCTCCCTCCCTCCCTCCTTCCTTGTCTGCCTCCCTCCCTCTCTCCCTCTCTCCTTCCTTACCTCCCTCCCTCCCTCTCTCCTTCCTTCCTTGCCTGCCTCCCTCTCTCCTTCCTTGCCTGCCTCCCTCCCTCTCTCCATCTCTCCTTCCTTACCTGCCTCTCTCCCTCTCTCCTTCCTTCCTTGCCTCCCTCCCTCTCTCCTTCCTTGCCTGCCCAACTCCCTCCCACCCTTTTAATGTAAATAGCCACTGAACCAATCAGACACTGAACCATTCATGTGTGAAAGCCTCTACCTCAGCATCTGATCAGCTCAGGTTCAGGTCAAGTCACCTCATATATCACGTTGATTCAGCCGTGCAATAACACACCAAGTAATCCTGTTAATTCAGATAATGGCCATACATGACTTTCCTCAGCACAGCTTGTCAATAGCAGCATGATCTGACATATTAAAACGCCCTATTGGAGGGAGCTGTAGAGAATGATATGGCCTGATCTGAGGCACTAAGTCACGACTATATACATGACTGTACGTTTAGATCCAGGCATCCAGCTGGGTAAGGTCTACATTTGTACTATTTCCTACACTGTAGAATAATAGTGAAGACATCAACACTGTGAAATAACACATATGGAATCATGCAGTAACCAAAAAAGTGTTAAATCAAAGATATTTTATATTTGAGATTCTTCTTTAGTAGACACCCTTTGCCTTGATGACTGCTTTGAACACTCGTGGCATTCTCTCAACCAGCTTCATGAGGTAGTCACCTGGAATGCATTTCAATTAACACGCCTTAAAAGTTAATTTGTGGAATTTTTTCCTTCTTAATGCGTTTGAGCCAATCAGTTGTGTTGTGACAAGGTAGGGATGGTATACAGAAGATAGCCCTAGTTGGTAGAAGACCAAGTTCATATTATGTCAAGAACAGCTCAAATAAGCAAAGAGAAATGACAGTTCATCATTACTTGAAGACATGAAGGTCTGTCAATCCTTAACATTTTCATAACTTTGAAAGTTTCTTCAAGTGCAGTCGCAAAAACCATCAAGCGCTATGATGAAACCGGCTCTCATGAGGACCACCACAGGAAAGGAAGACCCAGAGTTACCTCTGCTGCAGAGGATAAGTTCATTAGAGTTAACTGGCTCTCATGAGGACCGCCACAGGAAAGGAAGACCCAAAGTTACCTCTGATGCAGAGGATAAGTTCATTAGAGTTACCTGTCTCTCATGAGGAAGGAAAGGAAGACCCAGAGTTACCTCTGCTGCAGAGGATAAGTTCATTAGAGTTACCAACCTCAGAATTTGCAGCCCAAATAAATTCTTCACAGAGTTCAAGTAACAGACGCATCTCAACATCAACTGTTCAGAGGAGACTGTGTGAATCAGGCCTTCATGGTTGAATTGCTGCAAAGAAACCACAACTAAAGGACACCAATAATAAGAAGAGACTTGCTTGGGCCAAGAAACACAAGCAATGGACATTAGACCAATCTGTCCTTTGGTCTAATGAGTCCAAATGTAAAATTTTTGATTCCAACCGCCGTGTCCTTGTGAGACGCAGAGTTGGTGAACGGATTAACTCCGCATGTGTGGTTCCCAACGTGAAGCATGGAGGAGGAGGTGTAATGGTGCTTTGCTGGTGACACTATCAGTGATTTATTTAGACGAATTCAAGGCACACTTAACCAGCATGGTTGCAGTATCTGGACCCAGCTGGGGTACTGAGTCATAGTTACAGTATCTAGACCTAGCTGGGGTACTGAGTCATAGTTACAGTATCTGGACCCAGCTGGGGTACTGAGTCATAGTTACAGTATCTAGACCTAGCTGGGGTACTGAGTCATAGTTACAGTATCTAGACCCAGCTGGGGTACTGAGTCATAGTTACAGTATCTAGACCCAGCTGGGGTACTGAGTCATAGTTACAGTATCTAGACCCAGCTGGGGTACTGAGTCATAGTTACAGTATCTAGACCCAGCTGGGGTACTGAGTCATAGTTACAGTATCTAGACCCAGCTGGGGTACTGAGTCATAGTTACAGTATCTAGACCCAGCTGGGGTACTGAGTCATAGTTACAGTATCTAGACCCAGCTGGGGTACTGAGTCATAGTTACAGTATCTAGACCCAGCTGGGGTACTGAGTCATAGTTACAGTATCTAGACCCAGCTGGGGTACTGAGTCATAGTTACAGTATCTAGACCCAGCTGGGGTACTGAGTCATAGTTACAGTATCTAGACCCAGCTGGGGTACTGAGTCATAGTTACAGTATCTAGACCCAGCTGGGGTACTGTCATAGTTACAGTATCTAGACCCAGCTGGGGTACTGTCATAGTTACAGTATCTAGACCCAGCTGGGGTTAGATGGTTAGACCCAGCTGGTTAAGGTGAGTCATGGTTAGATGGTTAGACTCAGCTGGTTAAGGTGAGACCCAGCTGGTTAAGGTGAGACCCAGCTGGTTAAGGGGAGACCCAGCTGGTTAAGGTGAGACCCAGCTGGTTAAGGTGAATCATGGTTAGATGGTTAGACCCAGCTGGTTAAGGTGAGTCATGGTTAGATGGTTAGACCCAGCTTGTTAAGGTGAGTCATGGTTAGATGGTTAGACCCAGCTGGTTAAGGTGAGTCATGGTTAGATGGTTAAACCCAGCTGGTTAAGGGGAGACCCAGCTGGTTAAGGTGAGACCCAGCTGGTTAAGGTGAGTCATGGTTAGATGGTTAAACCCAGATGGTTAAGGTGAGTCATGGTTAGATGGTTAAACCCAGCTGGTTAAGGTGAGACCCTGCTGGTTAAGGTGAGACCCAGCTGGTTAAGGTGAGACCCAGCTGGTTAAGGTGAGACCCAGCTGGTTAAGGGGAGACCCAGCTGGTTAAGGTTAGACCCAGCTGGTTAAGGTGAGTCATGGTTAGATGGTTAGACCCAGCTGGTTAAGGGGAGACCCAGCTGGTTAAGGGGAGACCCAGCTGGTTAAGGGGAGACCCAGCTGGTTAAGGGGAGACCCATCTGGTTAAGGTGAGACCCAGCTGGTTAAGGTGAGACCCAGCTGGTTAAGGTGAGACCCAGCTGGTTAAGGGGAGACGTCCTCCTCTGCCCTTGTACCTCCTGGTGGGGTGAGACCCCCTCCTCTGCCCTTGTACCTCCTGGTGGGGTGAGACCTCCTCCTCTGCCCTTGTACCTCCTGGGTTCACATCCTGTTTTGTTTCATGGAAGATGAAAACACACGGACAACAAATAGACAGAGTGACTACAGTAGAAGCAGGAAGGTCTGGAGAGAATCTAGAGATATAGGCTACCGTGGGGTCAAAGGTCTGTGAGGCTGGAGGAAGAGGGACCAGACAGTGTGACTACTAGAGATATAGGTTACCGTGGGGTCAAAGGTCTGTGAGGCTGGAGGAAGAGGGACCAGACAGTGTGACTACTAGAGATATAGGCTACCGTGGGGTCAAAGGTCTGTGAGGCTGGAGGAAGAGGGAGCAGACAGTGTGACTACTAGAGATATAGGCTACCGTGGGGTCAAAGGTCTGTGAGGCTGGAGGAAGAGGGACCAGACAGTGTGACTACTAGAGATATAGGTTACCGTGGGGTCAAAGGTCTGTGAGGCTGGAGGAAGAGGGACCAGACAGTGTGACTACTAGAGATATAGGTTACCGTGGGGTCAAAGGTCTGTGAGGCTGGAGGAAGAGGGACCAGACAGTGTGACTACTAGAGATATAGGCTACCGTGGGGTCAAAGGTCTGTGAGGCTGGAGGAAGAGGGAGCAGACAGTGTGACTACTAGAGATATAGGCTACCGTGGGGTCAAAGGTCTGTGAGGCTGGAGGAAGAGGGACCAGACAGTGTGACTACTAGAGATATAGGTTACCGTGGGGTCAAAGGTCTGTGAGGCTGGAGGAAGAGGGACCAGACAGTGTGACTACTAGAGATATAGGTTACCGTGGGGTCAAAGGTCTGTGAGGCTGGAGGAAGAGGGACCAGACAGTGTGACTACTAGAGATATAGGTTACCGTGGGGTCAAAGGTCTGTGAGGCTGGAGGAAGAGGGACCAGACAGTGTGACTACTAGAGATATAGGTTACCGTGGGGTCAAAGGTCTGTGAGGCTGGAGGAAGAGGGACCAGACAGTGTGACTACTAGAGATATAGGCTACCGTGGGGTCAAAGGTCTGTGAGGCTGGAGGAAGAGGGACCAGACAGTGTGACTACTAGAGATATAGGCTACCGTGGGGTCAAAGGTCTGTGAGGCTGGAGGAAGAGGGACCAGACAGTGTGACTACTAGAGATATAGGCTACCGTGGGGTCAAAGGTCTGTGAGGCTGGAGGAAGAGGGACCAGACAGTGTGACTACTAGAGATATAGGCTACCGTGGGGTCAAAGGTCTGTGAGGCTGGAGGAAGAGGGACCAGACAGTGTGACTACTAGAGATATAGGTCAAAGGTCTGTGAGGCTGGAGGAAGAGGGACCAGACAGTGTGACTACTAGAGATATAGGCTACCGTGGGGTCAAAGGTCTGTGAGGCTGGAGGAAGAGGGAGCGGACAGTGTGACTACTAGAGATATAGGCTACCGTGGGGTCAAAGGTCTGTGAGGCTGGAGGAAGAGGGACCAGACAGTGTGACTACTAGAGATATAGGCTACCGTGGGGTTAAAGGTCTGTGAGGCTGGAGGAAGAGGGAGCAGACAGTGTGACTACTAGAGATATAGGCTGGAGGAAGAGGGAGCAGACAGTGTGACTACTAGAGATATAGGCTGGAGGAAGAGGGACCAGACAGTGTGACTACTAGAGATATAGGCTGGAGGAAGAGGGATCAGACAGTGTGACTACTAGAGATATAGGCTACCGTGGGGTCAAAGGTCTGTGAGGCTGGAGGAAGAGGGAGCAGGGGGAAGAGTGTTCTACCCAGAATGGTTCTGAGAAGCTCTCTGCAGTCCAGGTGCTTGTCTGAATGTGAACATCGTTTTGGGTTTCATACAGTAACATGTTTGTGACTCTGCAGCCCCGCCGTCATTCGGTGTTTCTGTACCTCGTGTTTTTATAGAAGGACACGTCCCGACCTACACAACCGCTCTGACGTCTGCTGCAGATCAAATCAAATCAAATGTATCTATAAAGCCCTTCTAGTATCAGCTGGTGTCTCGAGGGTGCAGCAGGTCAGCAGGTCAGCAGGTCAGCAGGTCAGCAGGTCAGCAGGTCAGCACGTCTGCTGCAGATCGAGGGTGCAGCAGGTCAGCAGGTCAGCAGGTCAGCAGGTCAGCACGTCAACAGGTCAGCAGGTCAACAGGTCAGCAGGTCAACAGGTCAGCAGGTCAGCAGGTCAGCAGGTCAGCAGGTGAAACTACTCACAGACGTAATATGGCAGTTTTATTATACACTACAGACAAACCCAGCTATATACAACTACCACGAGGCCAGAGAGATAGATGTGTGTCAGCTCTTTTGGAGCTGTAGAGAAGGAGGGTCCCAGATGGAACCCTATTCCCTGTATAGTGCACTACTTTAGACCAGAGCCCTATTCCCTGTATAGTGCACTGCTTTAGACCAGAGCCCTATATAGTGCACTACTTTAGACCAGAGCCCTATTCCCTATATAGTGCACTACTTTAGACCAGAGCCCTATTCCCTATATAGTGCACTACTTTAGACCAGAGCCCTCTTCCCTATGTAGTGCACTACTTTAGACCAGAGCCCTATGGAGAATAGGGTGCCATGTGGAGGACATCATGTGCCAGTTTGACTGTAAATGGCTGAGATGATCCTGGGCTTTACTATGGGGTCAAAAATACAGATCATAGAGCTGTGGATGGGGATCCAGTCCTCTGACTCTCTCTCTGTCTGTTTCTCCCTCTCTGCCTCTCTCTGCTCTATATCTCTCTGCTCTCTCCCTCTCTGCTCTATATCTCTGGGGATGGGGATCCAGTCCTCTGACTCTCTCTCTGTCTGTTTCTCCCTCTCTGCCTCTCTCTGCTCTATATCTCTCTGCTCTATGTCTCTCTGCTCTATATCTCTGGGGATGGGGATCCAGTCCTCTGACTCTCTCTCTGTCTGTTTCTCCCTCTCTGCCTCTCTCTGCTCTATGTCTCTCTGCTCTATATCTCTCTGCTCTATATCTCTCTGCTCTCTCCCTCTCTGCTCTCTTTCTCTCTGCTCTCTCTTGACGTAGCTCCCTCCCTTGCTCTCTCTATGTCGCTCTCTGAGTCTCTGAGTCTCTCTCTGTGTCTCTCTGAGTCTCTCTCTGTGTCTCACTGAGTCTCCCTCTGAGTCTCTGAGTCTCTGAGTCTCTCTCTGAGTCTCTCTTTGTGTCTCTCTGAGTCTCTGAGTCTCTCTGAGTCTCTCTCTGAGTCTCTCTCTGTGTCTCTCTCTGTGTCTCTCTCTGTGTCTCTCTGAGTCTCTGAGTCTCTCTGAGTCTCTCTCTATCTCCCTCTTTTGCGTTATCTCCATCTCTTTATATCTCTTTGTCTCTCCCTCTCCCTTTTTTCTCAAATGTTATACCTTCCCTCCTTACTGACACCTACTGGAGACGTGCTGTGTTGCAGCGATGATTCTGTGTCGACCGTGTAGCAGGAATCCCTGGACATGTTGTTACCTCAGACACTTCTGCCTCAGACACTGGTTGCTGCTGTACTGCTCACCTGTTTACCTATTGACTGAAGGATTTAACTGGTGTTAGATATGAGATCCTGGGGATCTTATGTTTCCTCCTATTAGAAACGGGTGCCCTGTTGCTTCATCCTTCTACAGTATGAGAACATTTTAAAATGATGAAGTGTCTTGTGGTCCATGGTCACAGTCCCCAAAAAGCTGTGTTTGGTCAGGGGTTAACCTCCGTCTGTTGTAGAGGTTACTCTCCTACACAGGCCAGCACTAACATGATTAGCAAACATGATTAGGGTTCATCTATTGGCATTCTCCTTCCTATAATGTTACCATCTGGTCTGTCATGCAGACATATTAACCTCTATAATGTTACCATCTGGTCTGTCATCCAGACATATTAACCTCTATAACGTTACCATCTGGTCTGTCATCCAGACATATTAACCTCTATAATGTTACCATCTGGTCTGTCATCCAGACATATTAACCTCTATAATGGTACCATCTGGTCTGTCATCCAGACATATTAACGTCTATAATGTTACCATCTGGTCTGTCATCCAGACATATTAACCTCTATAATGTTACCATCTGGTCTGTCATCCAGACATATTAACCTCTATAATGTTACCATCTGGTCTGTCATCCAGACATATTAACCTCTATAATGTTACCATCTGGTCTGTCATCCAGACATATTAACCTCTATAGTGTTACCATCTGGTCTGTCATCCAGACATATTAACCTCTATAACGTTACCATCTGGTCTGTCATCCAGACATATTAACCTCTATAACGTTACCATCAGGTCTGTCATCCAGACATATTAACCTCTATAATGTTACAATCTGGTCTGTCATCCAGACATATTAACCTCTATAATGTTACCATCAGGTCTGTCATCCAGACATATTAACCTCTATAATGTTACCATCTGGTCTGTCATCCCCATCTGGTCTGTCATCCAGACATATTAACCTCTATAATGTTACCATCTGGTCTGTCATCCAGACATATTAACCTCTAGAATGTTACCATCAAGTCTGTCATCCAGACATATTAAACTCTATAATGTTACCATCTGGTCTGTCATCCAGACATATTAACCTCTATAATGTTACCATCTGGTCTGTCATCCAGACATATTAACGTCTATAATGTTACCATCTGGTCTGTCATCCAGACATATTAACCTCTATAATGTTACCATCTGGTCTGTCATCCAGACATATTAACCTCTATAATGTTACCATCTGGTCTGTCATCCAGACATATTAACCTCTATAATGTTACCATCTGGTCTGTCATCCAGACATATTAACCTCTATAACGTTACCATCTGGTCTGTCATCCAGACATATTAACCTCTATAATGTTACCATCTGGTCTGTCATCCAGACATATTAACCTCTATAGTGTTACCATCTGGTCTGTCATCCAGACATATTAACCTCTATAATGTTACCATCTGGTCTGTCATTCAGACATATTAACCTCTATAATGTTACCATCTGGTCTGTCATCCAGACATATTAACCTCTATAATGTTACCATCAAGTCTGTCATCCAGACATATTAACCTCTATAATGTTACCATCTGGTCTGTCATCCAGACATATTAACCTCTATAATGTTACCATCTGGTCTGTCATCCAGACATATTAACGTCTATAATGTTACCATCTGGTCTGTCATCCAGACATATTAACCTCTATAATGTTACCATCAAGTCTGTCATCCAGACATATTAACCTCTATAATGTTACCATCTGGTCTGTCATCCCCATCTGGTCTGTCATCCAGACATATTAACCTCTATAATGTTACCATCTGGTCTGTCATCCAGACATATTAACCTCTATAATGTTACCATCTGGTCTGTCATCCAGACATATTAACCTCTATAATGTTACCATCTGGTCTGTCATCCCCATCTGGTCTGTCATCCAGACATATTAACCTCTATAATGTTACCATCTGGTCTGTCATCCAGACATATTAACCTCTATAATGTTACCATCTGGTCTGTCATCCAGACATATTAACCTCTATAATGTTACCATCTGGTCTGTCATCCAGACATATTAACCTCTATAGTGTTACCATCTGGTCTGTCATCCAGACATATTAACCTCTATAATGTTACCATCTGGTCTGTCATTCAGACATATTAACCTCTATAATGTTACCATCTGGTCTGTCATCCAGACATATTAACCTCTATAATGTTACCATCTGGTCTGTCATCCAGACATATTAACGTCTATAATGTTACCATCTGGTCTGTCATCCAGACATATTAACCTCTATAATGTTACCATCAAGTCTGTCATCCAGACATATTAACCTCTATAATGTTACCATCTGGTCTGTCATCCCCATCTGGTCTGTCATCCAGACATATTAACCTCTATAATGTTACCATCTGGTCTGTCATCCAGACATATTAACCTCTATAATGTTACCATCTGGTCTGTCATCCAGACATATTAACCTCTATAATGTTACCATCAAGTCTATCCACCTGTCATCCAGACATATTAACCTCTATAATGTTACCATCAAGTCTATCATCTAGACATATTAACCTCTATAATGTTACCATCAAGTCTGTCATCCAGACATATTAACCTCTATAATGTTACCATCTGGTCTGTCATCCAGACATATTAACCTCTATAATGTTACCATCTGGTCTGTCATCCAGACATATTAACCTCTATAAGGTTTCCATCTGGTCTGTCATCCAGACATTTTAACCTCTATAATGTTACCATCAAGTCTGTCATCCAGACATATTAACCTCTATAATGTTACCATCTGGTCTGTCATCCAGACATATTAACCTCTATAATGTTACCATCTGGTCTGTCATCCAGACATATTAACCTCTATAATGTTACCATCTGGTCTGTCATCCAGACATATTAACCTCTATAATGTTACCATCTGGTCTGTCATCCAGACATATTAACCTCTATAATGTTACCATCTGGTCTGTCATCCAGACATATTAACCTCTATAACGTTACCATCAAGTCTGTCATCCAGACATATTAACCTCTATAATGTTACCATCAAGTCTGTCATCCAGACATATTAACCTCTATAATGTTACCATCAAGTCTGTCATCCAGACATATTAACCTCTATAATGTTACCATCTGGTCTGTCATCCCCATCTGGTCTGTCATCCAGACATATTAACCTCTATAATGTTACCATCTGGTCTGTCATCCAGACATATTAACCTCTATAATGTTACCATCTGGTCTGTCATCCAGACATATTAACCTCTATAATGTTACCATCTGGTCTGTCATCCAGACATATTAACCTCTATAATGTTACCATCTGGTCTGTCATCCAGACACATTAACCTCTATAACGTTACCATCTGGTCTGTCATCCAGACATATTAACCTCTATAATGTTACCATCTGGTCTGTCATCCAGACATATTAACCTCTATAATGTTACCATCTGGTCTGTCATCCAGACATATTAACCTCTATAACGTTACCATCTGGTCTGTCATCCAGACATATTAACCTCTATAATGTTACCATCAAGTCTGTCATCCAGACATATTAACCTCTATAATGTTACCATCTCGTCTGTCATCCAGACATATTAACCTCTATAACGTTACCATCTGGTCTGTCATCCAGACATATTAACCTCTATAATGTTACCATCTGGTCTGTCATCCTCATCTGGTCTGTCATCCAGACATATTAACCTCTATAATGTTACCATCTGGTCTGTCATCCAGACATATTAACCTCTATAATGTTACCATCTGGTCTGTCATCCAGACATATTAACCTCTATAACGTTTCCTTCTGGTTTACCTCAGAACAGATTTAATGACTCATTGTTTTCCTATTACAGGACTAAAGGGGATTGACAGTTTTATGATGAGCATGTAAACAATTGGCTGTATGAAAACACCACGACAGAAGTTCAGTTATTTAGCTAATTAATTTAATATGATAAATGTCTGCTAGAAGTAAATAGAAAAATGTGTGACCCCCCCAAGCGCTATGGAAGATATTTGATGTTTCTGAATAACAAACTGTATGTGTGTAACGGGATTCTTCCTGGGAAGGAGAGGAGGACCAAAACGCAGCGTGGTTATCTTTATACATCTTTAATGAAGATGATAAATTAACAATATACAAAAACAAGAACCGTGAAAACCCGAAAAATAGCCCTATCTGGTGCAACAAACACAGAGACAGGAACAATCATCCACAAAATCCAACACAAAACAGGCTACCTAAATATGGCTCCCAATCAGAGACAATGACTAACACCTGCCTCTGATTGAGAACCATATCAGGCCCAAACACAGAAACAGACAAACTAGACATGTAACATAGAATGCCCACTCAGATCACACCCTGACCAAACAAAACATAGAACATACAAAGCAAACTATGGTCAGGGTGTGACAGTACCCCCCCAAGGTGCGGTCTCCGGCCGCAAAACCTGAACCTATAGGGGAGGGTCTGGGTGGGCATCTGTCCGCGGTGGCGGCTCTGGTGCTGGACGTGGCCCCCACTTCACCATAGTCTTAGTCTGACTTATTGTCCACTTCCGTGGCCTCCTATCCACGGCGACCCTTCTAAATGACCCCACTGGACTGAGGGGCAGCTCGGGACAGAGGGGCAGCTCGGGACAGAGGGGTAGCTCGGGACAGAGGGGTAGCTCCGTACTGGCTGACGACTCTGGCAGATCCTGGCGGCTCTGGCAGATCCTGGCTGACTGGCGGCTCCTGGCAGACTGGCGGCACTGGCGGCTCCTGGCAGACTGGCGGCTCTGGCGGATCCTGGCTGACTGGCGGCTCTGGCGGATCCTGGCAGACTGGCGGCACTGGCGGCTCCTGGCAGACTGGCGGCACTGGCGGCTCAGGACAGATGGGAGACTCCGGCAGCGCTGGAGAGGAGGAAGGCTCCGGTAACGCTGGACAGGCGGGAGACTCCGGCAGCGCTGGACAGGCGGGAGCACCTGTAGGTATGAGACGGAGAGACAGCCTGGTGCGGGGGGCTGCCACCGGAGGGCTGGTGCGTGGAGGTGGTACCGGATAGACCGGACCGTGCAGGTGCACTGGAGCTCTTGAGCACCGAGCCTGCCCAACCTTACCTGGTTGAATGCTCCCGGTCGCCCTGCCAGTGCGGCGAGGTGGAATAGCCCGCACTGGGCTATGCAGGCGAACCGGAGACACACAGCGCAAGGCTGGTGCCATGTAAGCCGGCCCAAGGAGACGCACTGGAGACCAGATGCGTAGAGCCGGCTTCATAGCACTTGGCTCAATGCCCACTCTAGCCGGGCCGATACGCAGAGCTGGAACCCGCACCCGCACTGGGGACACTGTGCGCTTCACAGCATAACACGGTGCCTGGTCTCTCTCGCCCCCCGGTAAGCACAGGGAGTTGGCGCAGGTCTCCTACCTGGCTTCGCCATACTCCCCTGAGGTATACTATAGGTAGACATAGAAAGAGAGGTATACTATAGGTAGAGATAGAGAGAGAGAAATAGCACGAGAGAGAGAGATAGACAGAGAGAAGGACCGAGGGAGGGAGGAAGAGAGAGACAGAGGGAGGGACCGAGGGAGGGGGAAGAGAGACAGAGAGAGTAGGGAGACAGAAAGAGGGGGGGACACACACACAGAGCGAGAGAGAGAGAGAGAGAGAGAGAGAGACATGGAGAGAGAGAGAGAGAGAGAGAGAGAGAGAGAGAGAGAGAGAGAGAGAGAGAGAGAGACATGGAGAGAGAGAGAGCGAGAGAGAGAGCCAGAGAGAGAGCCAGAGAGAGAGAGAGAGAGAGAGAGAGAGAGGGAGAGAGAGAGAGAGAGCGAGGGAGAGAGAGAGAGAGAGAGAGAGAGAGAGAGAGAGAGAGAGAGAGAGAGAGAGAGAGAGAGAGAGAGAGAGAGAGAGAGAGAGAGAGAGAGAGAGAGAGAGAGAGAGAGAGAGAGAGAGAGAGCCAGAGAGAGAGAGAGAGAGAGAGAGAGAGAGAGAGAGAGAGAGAGAGAGAGAGAGAGAGAGAGAGAGAGAGAGAGAGAGAGAGAGAGAGAGAGAGAGAGAGAGAGAGAGAGAGAGAGAGAGAGAGAGAGAGAGAGAGAGAGAGAGAGAGAGAGAGAGAGAGAGAGAGAGAGATAGAGAGAGAGAGAGAGAGAGAGAGAGAGAGAGAGAGAGAGAGAGAGAGAGAGAGAGATGCACTAAGCAGCATAACAGTAACGTAGAAACCCAAAGTGTTTCATGATGACTTGGCAGCTTTTTCTTTCAAATCATTCATAAAAAAAACTATTGATATCAATATCCCAGGTTGAGATGATCTAAATTCATTTCTGTTCATTCATTCAATATAAACCATTTGGTATTACATATCTGTACTTGATGAAACTGAAATGAGTAATTACATATCTGTACCTGATGAAACTGAAATGAGTATCCTCATTGTTTTGCTTCTGTTATTGATTTCATTACCTCGGGGAGACCTACGACAGATTCTCATATTCATATTCTGAAGAGCCGTGGGCCATTTTTTATAGCATTAAAGCCTCAAACTGCCCCGCCGACTGAGTCTAATTGAGTTTTATTTTTTTAAATAGTAATTTTAATCATGTTTGACCTCCCGTCTGCCACAGTGTCATGAAACGGAACGCGCTGCATCAAACCGTGCCATATTTGATTTCAGACTGAAATGAGTTAAGATGTTGGAAACCGGTGAGCTGAATTTCAATTGGAGCACAGCTAGGGGAGATGCCAACGAGTAGTGGAGGACACCCACCTGGCTGTCAATACAGAAGAGGCAAATGTTGAATATGCATGTTAGAATTGGTCATTGTTTTAACATGCTTTCTGGAGCAGCAAGAGGAACTTCCTCTCCCCTACCTTCAGGCTTATGTTCAAACCCTACACCCCAACCAAGCACTCCGTTCTGCTACCTCTGGTCTCTTGGCCCTCTCACCCCTACGGGAAGGCAACTTCCTCTCAGCCCAGTCCAAGCTCTTCTCTGACCTGTCACCCCTATGGGAGGGCAGCTTCCTCTCAGCCCAGTCCAAGCTCTTCTCTGTCCTCTCACCCCTACGGGAAGGCAGCTTCCTCTCAGCCCAGTCCAAGCTCTTCTCTGTCCTCTCACCCCTACAGGAAGGCAGCTTCCTCTCAGCCCAGTCCAAGCTCTTCTCTGTCCTCTCACCCCTATAGGAGGGCAGCTTCCTCTCAGCCCAGTCCAAGCTCTTCTCTGTCCTCTCACCTCAATGGTGGAACCAGCTTCCCCCTGAAACAGGGACAGCAGAGTCCCTGCCCATCTTCTGAAAACATCTGAAACCCCACGTCTTCAAACAGCATCTTAAATTATCCCCCCCCCCCCTTCATCGTGAACATTCATGAACTCTTGACCTTACTCTTGACCTTACTAGCTCTGACCCAGCTGATAGTTACCTGAATGAGGAAAAATGTACTTACTATGACAGTGATATGTGGTTGTCCCATCTAGCTATACCTTAAGATTAACTCTAAGCCTCTCACTAACTGTAATTATCTCACTAACTGTAATTCTCTCACTTCTCTCACTAACTGTAAGTCTCTCACTAACTGTAATTCTCTCACTAACTGTAATTCTCTCACTTCTCTCACTAACTGTAAGTCTCTCACTAACTGTAATTCTCTCACTAACTGTAAGTCTCTCACTAACTGTAAGTCTCTCACTAACTGTAAGTCTCTCACCAACTGTAAGTCTCTCACTAACTGTAAGTCTCTCACTAACTGTAATTCTCTCACTAACTGTAAGTCTCTCACTAACTGTAAGTCTGTCACTAACTGTAAGTCTCTCACCAACTGTAAGTCTCTCACTAACTGTAAGTCTCTCACTAACTGTAATTCTCTCACTAACTATGTCTCTCACTAACTGTAAGTCTCTCACTAACTGTAATTCTCTCACTAACTGTAAGTCTCTCACTAACTGTAAGTCTCTCACTAACTGTAATTCTCTCACTAACTGTAATTCTCTCACTAACTGTAATTCTCTCACTAACTGTAATTCTCTCACTAACTGTAAGTCTCTCACTAACTGTAATTCTCTCACTAACTGTAAGTCTCTCACCAACTGTAAGTCTCTCACCAACTGTAATTCTCTCACTAACTGTAAGTCGCTCACTAACTATGTCTCTCACTAACTGTAATTCTCTCCTTAACTGTAATTCTCTCACTAACTGTAAGTCTCTCACTAACTGTAATTCTCTCACTAAATGTAAGTCTCTCACTAACTGTAATTCTCTCACTAACTGTAAGTCTCTCACTAACTGTAATTCTCTCACTAACTATGTCTCTCACTAACTGTAATTCTCTCACTAACTGTAATTCTCTCACTAACTGTAAGTCTCTCACTAACTGTAATTCTCTCACTAACTGTAAGTCTCTCACTAACTGTAAGTCTCTCACTAACTGTAATTCTCTCACTAACTGTAAGTCTCTCACTAACTGTAATTCTCTCACTAACTGTAATTCTGTGGATCAGAGCGTCTGCTAAATAACGTAAATAATGTAAAATGTAGATGATTGATTTGTGATTTTTCTGGTTGATTTACCAGTTTCTTTACACTGCTATCAGAAGTGAATTTGAGGAACCTCGTCTCAGTTGGTGCTTGGCCGGCCTGGCTGTTGAGTGAGAGTCCACATTCTCATGGCAGGATTTTGTCGTAGGCTTTGTTGGAGCTGTTGATAGCGTTCAGGGCTTGGGCACAACTAGTACTGCTTTAGAGCCCTAAAGACGCAATATAGATTGTCCCTTCTGCTGTTCAAATGTACAAAAATGGGGTCTGAAATGCAGCCGTACACATCAACAACCGTTGTTTTGTATAATAACACAAGAAAGAGATGCCCCCCCCCACTACAACATACAAGCGTATCCGAAACTCTACACATACGTTGCTCCTACCAACATACCAACACACACAGATCAACTAGACAGGATGTGCACCACAAAGCTATCAGAGATTCTTACAGGCTTCATAACTTCCACTAGACAGGATGAGCACCGCCAGGCTATCAGAGATTCTTACAGGCTTCATAACTTCCACTAGACAGGATGAGCACCGCCAAGCTATCAGAGATTCTTACAGGCTTCATAACTTCCACTAGACAGGATGAGCACCGCCAGGCTATCAGAGATTCTTACAGGCTTCATAACTTCCACTAGACAGGATGAGCACCGCCAGGCTATCAGAGATTCTTACAGGCTTCATATCTTCCACTAGACAGGATGAGCACCACCAGGCTATCAGAGATTCTTACAGGCTTCATAACTTCCACTAGACAGGATGAGCACCGCCAGGCTATCAGAGATTCTTACAGGCTTCATAACTTCCACTAGACAGGATGAGCACCACTAAGCTATCAGAGAATCTTACAGGCTTCATAACTTCCCCTAGACAGGATGAGCACCACTAAGCTATCAGAGATTCTTACAGGCTTCATAACTTCCACTAGACAGGATGAGCACCGCCAGGCTATCAGAGATTCTTACAGGCTTCATATCTTCCACTAGACAGGATGAGCACCGCCAGGCTATCAGAGATTCTTACAGGCTTCTCAATAACTTCCACTAGACAGGATGAGCACCGCCAGGCTATCAGAGATTCTTACAGGCTTCATAACTTCCACTTCAATCATTATAACTATAGGCTACATTTCTGTCGAATTTGTGACACTACGCGATGAGCGTAACCTAAGTAAGCCACGCCGCTACTTCGCCAAGTGCACAAATCTTTTCCGTGGGAGAGTTTCAGAAAAAGCTAACTAAGTAAAATTAATTGCGTGTTCTATATAACTGATGTGAAATGTAGTACATGACAGTAGCCAATTAAAATCTAGAGCGAATAAGAGTAAATGCCCAATCAGAGAGCAACACACGCTGTAGCGAGAGAGCAGGGAGCGAGCGAAAAAGTATCTGTGTCCTTTTCATAGAAATGACATCACTTTCACGGTAGCATATCACACAACGCCTGTGTGTATCGCAAATGAATGATACGAGTGAACGTTTGCCGACTTCTTCTAGTAGGCTACACATTGTATTGGTCTGATACTACTGCGACATACAACACGTAAGCCTATCTGAACTGCATCCATTTACACGACAACTGTCATTTTGCCACAAGAAAACACGCCATGTTGAAGAAAAGCACTACGAAGACTGGTAGCTCAAGATGGGCAGCACGCACCAAAACAATCAGCCTGGTCTCATAGACTAGACGTAACATAGTAAATGGAAATCCGGGACACTGAAATTAGTATGATATGTTATGTTTTGTATGGTTACAGAAAACAGAAGGTTACTGAAGGCAAAAACAAAAAGGGAGTGTGGTTGGTTAAAGTGAATGGGTGTGCATATAATGCAAATGTCTACCAACCCAAAGGTTGCATGTTTGAATCCCATCATGGACAACTTTAGCATTTTAGCAACTACTTAGCATGTTAACTAACCCTTTCCCTGACCTTAACGCTTTTAGTTAACCTTAAACCCTTTAACCTAACTCTTTACCTTAACCCCTAGCCTAGTTAACATTAGACAGCTAGCTAACGTTAGTGTTAGCCACCGAGCTACCAAGCTAATGTTAGCAACAACAAATTGTGTTTTAAACTACATGCTCTTGCAGAGTTGTACTCATGCGTTTCCGTTGTTTGCTTGGAGTCGGTGTGCTCGTACGCTTCCTTATTCTAATGCAGCATCACATCGCAGTTTTTCAACTGTGAATGTGAATGTAAATGTGAATGTAACGGATGTGAAACGGCTAGCTTAGTTAGCGGTGGTGCTGAGGTAACAGATGTGAAACGGCTAGCTTAGTTAGCGGTGGTGCGCTCTAAATAGCGTTTCAATCGGTGATGTCACTCGCTCAGAGACCTTGAAGTAGTGGTTCCCCTTTGCTCTGCAAGGGCCGCGGCTTTTGTGGAGCGATGGGTAACGATACTTCGTGGGTGTCAGTTGTTGATGTGTGCAGAGGGTCCCTGGTTCGCGCCCGGGTATGGGCGAGGGGACGGTCTAAAGTTATACTGTTACATGCAGATCAGTAGCTTCAGACTGCAGTAACTTGTTAGGAACGTCGAGGAGCCCCAGGATTTTGTGAGTCATGTTAGCAATTAACATAAAGCTTTCTATAAGCCTGTGCCCTCAAGTCTCACATATGCGTGAGTAGGTTTGATTTCACCGAGTGTCTCTGTGATATTGCCACATGATTTCAAAATGACTGACGCCATTGGCGATGTGGCCAGTCCCAGTCTTTTCAGTTTTTCCCCAGTGTACTACTGTGCATCCACCGTGGTTTTCATAAAGGAGTTGTACAGGGAGCTACACACATTGAAAAAGTCCACTATTGCCTCCTCAGATGACGTAGCGTGCACCACAACCAAATGCAGACCTTGAACCAGTGGCTACAAAAAGCCTGCTTTCCCCCACTGATAATGCGGTTTGGGTAAGTGTCTAGACACACCTGCATTGGCTCCTCATCACTGAGGTGGTCAGGTGGCTGGGGTAACGCTGGCTCCTCATCACTGAGGTGGTCAGGTGGCTGGGGTAATGCTGGCTCCTCATCACTGAGGTGGTCAGGTGGCTGGGGTAACGCTGGCTCCTCATCACCGAGGTGGTCAGGTGCTAGTGGCTGGGGTAACGCTGGCTCCTCATCACTGAGGTGGTCAGGTGGCTGGGGTAACGCTGGCTCCTCATCACTGAGGTGGTCATGTGGCTGGGGTAATGCTGTCTCCTCATCACTGAGGTGGTCAGGTGGCTGGGGTAAAGCTGGCTCCTCATCACTGAGGTGGTCAGGTGGCTGGGGTAACGCTGGCTCCTCATCACTGAGGTGGTCAGGAGGCTGGGGTAACGCTGTCTCCTCATCACTGAGGTGGTCAGGTGGCTGGGGTAACGCTGGCTCCTCATCACTGAGGTGGTCAGGTGGCTGGGGTAACGCTGGCTCCTCATCACCGAGGTGGTCAGGTGGCTGGGGTAAAGCTGGCTCCTCATCACCGAGGTGGTCAGGTGCTAGTGGCTGGGGTAACGCTGGCTCCTCATCACTGAGGTGGTCAGGTGCTAGTGGCTGGGGTAAAGCTGGCTCCTCATCACCGAGGTGGTCAGGTGCTAGTGGCTGGGGTAAAGCTGGCTCCTCATCACCCGGGTGGTCAGGTGCTAGTGGTTGGGGTAACGCTGGCTTCTCATCACCCAGGTGGTCAGGTGGCTGGGGTAACGCTGTCTCCTCATCACCGAGGTGGTCAGGTGCTAGTGGCTGGGGTAACAGAGGTGCAGGTGCTTGCCACGGCTCTTCTCCATCTTGTTGGTCAACAGGTTGCGTAGGGGGGTGGACAGGTATTTCATTTGCTGCTGGGGTCCTCAACCTCGGTGGTCGGGATAGCAGGCTGCTCGGTGAGCTCGGCATTGGTCTCAACATGGTGGTCCTCAGTTTTTTAACTCTTGGTAGTGCCCAGGCATTTAAAGACATCCATGCTGATCAAAGCTTAGCCAACTAGCTATAATTATTCACCAAAACTTAACGAAGATAGCTGTAGCTGTCTGCAAAAATGAAAAACCTATTTCCCTCTATGTGAGATTTTTTTTTTACATTTGTTGACCCCACCCTGAGCTTCAAGGTATTTAAGTACCTTATGACATTGCATGGCTAGGTGCCCAATCAGAATGCATTTGGGGATTTTAACTACAAAATATTACATTATTACATCGCCCCTCCCCCATTGGTCAGCCTCTGTCTGGTCTGCGCTACTGGCAGGCCCAACAGCGCTACATTGGCAAAACCTGGCATGGAAATTCATATACCATTTGTTATGTTGACGGGGAAACAAACCTGGAGGGGGGGGGCACAAATTATATCTGGAGGGTCCATGCCCAGCTTTGCCACCCCGTAGAGCCGGCCCTGGCAGGGCTACCAGCCAGAAGAACAGTTTAGCAAACTCTTTAAAACCCAGAGGCGCAACATGACGAGACTTCCGGGAATGCTTGTGAACCAGGCTGGGATTTGGGGTTTGGAAAGTCAATAACAGAAGTGAAAAGTGATTCCTTAGTTTTTCATTTTCTCAAAATCTAAAGACACAATCTAGATTCAAGCCAATGTCTTGAGTAGGTGAACCTTTCATCACTCCAACCTAGTGAAATTAACAAACTGACAAGTTTTCATTTTCTTAAAAAAAATGAATTTATGTCAAAGGAGTGCCTTTGATTTGATGGCCTGCACATGATGGCCGTTAGACCGGAGATGGTCGTTAGACCGGAGATGGCCGTTAGACCGGAGATGGCCGTTAGACCGGAGATGGCCGTTAGACCGGAGATGGCCGTTAGACCGGAGATGACATGTTTCTGCGTAAGAGGCAAAGCGAGAGGCCCAATCCGGCCAATATTATGTCTTCTCCAGCAGGTGGCGTTGTTTTGCTTCTTTCGCACACCAAGCGATGAGTTTTTGTATGAAGGTCAATAGCTTAATTTCCAAAACAATAGGCGACAGATTTTCAATGCGAATATACTCAAATTAGCATAAAAACAATATGCGCATTTTCACACCGGAGACTTGTTTCCAATTAAATTGACTTGTTGCAGATGAAAGGCTGTGTGTGATGACATAGTGCATCGCACAATACCTTTTGAGGCTCCCAGTCCCATGTACCGAATAAGAAATACAAGTTACATATGTTTCCATCGCATTAAAAGTGAGCCCACTCTGGTAGGTTTGCAACGTGTTCTCTAGCCAACAGCTGGCAGACACAGTGCAAGGTATAGCTTACATGAGGAGATTAATATGGACAAAACAGACAGATGATTTATATTTGTTAAAATGGCAGCCAAGTATCGATCATCATGTCTCCAGAATAAGACCCTTCAATATTGATTGGAAATGAGCAAGAAGCTTGTCACCCTTTGAAGTTCATCGTAACTCATTTCATCTGTAGCCTAATAAACTGGTTTCCTGAGTCGTAGTGGGAGGAGAACACAACAAATCATGGCGTGACTGCAAGTTGACGTCGATATGATGGTTAAGATTGAATCCTACTACACCGGCTCTGACGCTGTTCTGATGTGGCAGAGCTTGAAAACTATTACGGACTACAAAGGGAAACCCAGACGGGAGCTGCCCAGTGACACGAGCCTACCAGATGAGCTAAATGCCTTTTATGGTCGCTTCGAGGCAAGCAACACTGAAGCATGCACGAGAGCACCAGCTGTTCTGGATGACTGTGTGATAACGCTCTCGGTAGCCGATGTAAACAAAACCTTTAAACAGGTCAACATTCACAAAGCCGCTGGGCCAGACGGATTACCAGGATGTGTACTCAAAGCTAGCACGGACCAACTGTCTTCACTGATATTTTCAACCTCTCCCTGACCGAGTCTGTAATACCTACATGTTTCAAGCAGACCACCATAGTCCCTGTGCCCAAGGAAGCGAAGGTAACCTGCCTAAATGATTAACGCCCCATAGCACTCACATTGGTAGCCATGAAGTGCTTTGAAAGGCTGGTCATGGCTCACATCAACAGCATCCTCCCAGACACCACCGATGTGAGAATGCTGTTCATTGACTACAGATCAGCGTTCAACACCATAGTGCCCACAAAGCTCATCACTAAGTTAAGGACTCTGGGACTAAACACCTCCCTCTGCAACTGGATCCTGGACTTCCTGACAGACCACCCCCAGGTGGTAAGAGTAGGCAACAACACGTCGGCCACTCTGATCCTTAACACTGGGGCTCCTCAGGGGTGTGTACTTAGTCCCCTCCTGTATTCAATGTTCTACCACGACTGCATGGCTAAACACGACTCCAACACTATCATTAAGTTTGCTGACGACACAACAGTGGTAGGCCTCATCACCGACAACGATGAGACGGCCTATAGGGAGGAGGTCAGAGACCTGGCAGTGTGACAACCTCTCCCTCAATGTGAGCAAGGCAAAGGAGCTGATCGTGGACTACAGGAAAAGGCGGTCCGAACAGGCCCTCATTAACATCGACGGGGCTGTAGTGGAGCGGGTCGAGCGTTTCAAGTTCCTTGGTGTCCACATCACCAACAAACTATCATGGTCCAAACATACCAAGACAGTCGTGAAGAGGGCACGACAAAACCTTTTCCCCCTCAGGAGACTGAAAAGATTTGGCATGGGTCCCCAGATCCACAAAAGGTTCTACAGCTGCACCATCGAGAGCATCCTGACCGGTTTGGCAACTGCTCGGCATCTGACCGTAAGGCGCTACAGATGGTAGTGCAAGTTATAGACTGTTTTCTATGCTATCGCACGGCAAGCGGTACCGGAGGGCCAAGTCTAGGACAAAAAGGCTCCTCAACAGCTTCTACCCCCCAAGCCATAAGACTCCTGAACAATTCATAAAATCGGCATCGGACTATTTACATTGACCCACCCCCCCCCTTTGTACACTGCTGCTACTCATTGTTTATTATCTATGTATAGTCACTTCACCCCTACCTACATGTACAAATTACCTCCACTAACCTGTACACCCGCACACTGACTCTGTACCAGTACCCCCTGTATATAGCCTCCACACTGACTCTGTACCGGTACCCCCTGTATATAGCCTCCACATTGACTCTGTACCAGTACCCCCTGTATATAGCCTCCACATTGACTCTGTACCGGTACCCCCTGTATATAGCCTCCACACTGACTCTGTACCGGTACCCCCTGTATATAGTCTCCACACTGACTCTGTACCGGTACCCCCTGTATATAGCCTCCACACTGACTCTGTACCGGTACCCCCTGTATATAGTCTCCACACTGACTCTGTACCGGTACCCCCTGTATATAGCCTCCACACTGACTCTGTACCGGTACCCCCTGTATATAGTCTCCACACTGACTCTGTACCGGTACCCCCTGTATATAGCCTCCACACTGACTCTGTACCGGTACCCCCTGTATATAGTCTCCACACTGACTCTGTACCGGTACCCCCTGTATATAGCCTCCACATTGACTCTGTACCGGTACCCCCTGTATATAGCCTCCACATTGACTCTGTACCGGTACCCCCTGTATATAGCCTCCACACTGACTCGGTACCGGTACCCCCTGTATATAGCCTCCACACTGACTCTGTACCGGTACCCCCTGTATATAACCTCCACACTGACTCTGTACCGGTGCCCCCTGTATATAGCCTCCACACTGACTCTGTACCGGTACCTCCTGTATATAGCCTCCACACTGACTCTGTACCGGTACCTCCTCTATAGAGCCTCCACATTGACTCTGTACCGGTGCCCCCTGTATATAGCCTCCACATTGACTCTGTACCGGTACCCCCTGTATATAGTCTCCACATTGACTCTGTACCGGTACCTCCTCTATAGAGCCTCCACACTGACTCTGTACCGGTACCCCCTGTATATAGCCTCCACACTGACTCGGTACCAGTACCCCCTGTATATAGCCTCCACACTGACTCTGTACCGGTACCTCCTCTATAGAGCCTCCACATTGACTCTGTACCGGTACCTCCTCTATAGAGCCTCCACATTGACTCTGTACCAGTACCCCCTGTATATAGCCTCCACACTGACTCTGTACCGGTACCTCCTCTATATAGACTCCACACTGACTCTGTACCGGTACCCCCTGTATATAGCCTCCACACTGACTCTGTACCGGTACCTCCTGTATATAGCCTCCACATTGACTCTGTTCCAGTACCGCCTGTATATAGCCTCCACACTGACTCTGTACCGGTACCCCCTGTATATAGCCTCCACACTGACTCTGTACCGGTACCCCCTGTATATAGCCTCCACACTGACTCTGTACCGGTACCCCCTGTATATAGCCTCCACATTGACTCTGTACCGGTACCTCCTGTATATAGCCTCCACACTGACTCTGTACCGGTACCCCCTGTATATAGCCTCCACACTGACTCTGTACCGGTACCTCCTGTATATAGCCTCCACACTGACTCTGTACCGGTACCTCCTCTATAGAGCCTCCACATTGACTCTGTACCGGTGCCCCCTGTATATAGCCTCCACATTGACTCTGTACCGGTACCCCCTGTATATAGTCTCCACATTGACTCTGTACCGGTACCTCCTCTATAGAGCCTCCACACTGACTCTGTACCGGTACCCCCTGTATATAGCCTCCACACTGACTCGGTACCAGTACCCCCTGTATATAGCCTCCACACTGACTCTGTACCGGTACCCCCTGTATATAGCCTCCACACTGACTCTGTACCGGTACCTCCTGTATATAGCCTCCACACTAACTCTGTACCAGTACCTCCTGTATATTGCCTCCACACTGACTCTGTACCGGTACCTCCTCTATAGAGCCTCCACACTGACTCGGTACCAGTACCCCCTGTATATAGCCTCCACACTGACTCTGTACCGGTACCTCCTCTATGTAGCCTCCACACTGACTCTGTACCGGTACCTCCTCTATATAGCCTCCACACTGACTCTGTACCGGTACCTCCTCTATAGAGCCTCCACATTGACTCTGTACCGGTACCTCCTCTATAGAGCCTCCACATTGACTCTGTACCAGTACCCCCTGTATATAGCCTCCACACTGACTCTGTACCGGTACCTCCTCTATATAGCCTCCACACTGACTCTGTACCGGTACCCCCTGTATATAGCCTCCACACTGACTCTGTACCGGTACCTCCTGTATATAGCCTCCACATTGACTCTGTTCCAGTACCCCCTGTATATAGCCTCCACACTGACTCTGTACCGGTACCCCCTGTATATAGCCTCCACATTGACTCTGTACCGGTACCCCCTGTATATAGCCTCCACATTGACTCTGTACCGGTACCTCCTGTATATAGCCTCCACACTGACTCTGTACCGGTACCTCCTCTATATAGCCTCCACACTGACTCTGTACCGGTACCTCCTCTATAGAGCCTCCACATTGACTCTGTACCGGTGCCCCCTGTATATAGCCTCCACATTGACTCTGTACCGGTACCCCCTGTATATAGTCTCCACATTGACTCTGTACCGGTACCTCCTCTATAGAGCCTCCACACTGACTCTGTACCGGTACCCCCTGTATATAGCCTCCACACTGACTCGGTACCGGTACCCCCTGTATATAGCCTCCACACTGACTCTGTACCGGTACCCCCTGTATATAGCCTCCACACTGACTCTGTACCGGTACCTCCTGTATATAGCCTCCACACTGACTCTGTACCGGTACCCCCTGTATATAGTCTCCACATTGACTCTGTACCGGTACCCCCTGTATATAGCCTCCACACTGACTCTGTACCAGTACCTCCTGTATATAGCCTCCACACTGACTCTGTACCGGTACCTCCTCTATAGAGCCTCCACACTGACTCGGTACCAGTACCTCCTGTATATAGCCTCCACACTGACTCTGTACCGGTACCCCCTGTATATAGCCTCCACACTGACTCTGTACCGGTACCTCCTCTATAGAGCCTCCACATTGACTCTGTACCGGTACCTCCTCTATAGAGCCTCCACATTGACTCTGTACCAGTACCCCCTGTATATAGCCTCCACACTGACTCTGTACCGGTACCTCCTCTATATAGCCTCCACACTGACTCTGTACCGGTACCCCCTGTATATAGCCTCCACACTGACTCTGTACCGGTACCTCCTGTATATAGCCTCCACATTGACTCTGTTCCAGTACCCCCTGTATATAGCCTCCACACTGACTCTGTACCGGTACCCCCTGTATATAGCCTCCACATTGACTCTGTACCGGTACCTCCTCTATATAGCCTCCACACTGACTCTGTACCGGTACCCCCTGTATATAGCCTCCACACTGACTCTGTACCGGTACCCCCTGTATATAGCCTCCACATTGACTCTGTACCGGTACCTCCTGTATATAGCCTCCACACTGACTCTGTACCGGTACCCCCTGTATATAGCCTCCACATTGACTCTGTACCGGTACCCCCTGTATATAGTCTCCACATTGACTCTGTACCGGTACCTCCTCTATAGAGCCTCCACACTGACTCTGTACCGGTACCCCCTGTATAGAGCCTCCACACTGACTCTGTACCGGTACCCCCTGTATATAGCCTCCACACTGACTCGGTACCAGTACCTCCTCTATAGAGTCTCCACACTGACTCTGTACCGGTACCTCCTGTATATAGCCTCCACACTGACTCTGTACCGGTACCCCCTGTATATAGCCTCCACACTGACTCTGTACCGGTACCTCCTCTATATAGCCTCCACACTGACTCTGTACCGGTACCCCCTGTATATAGCCTCCACACTGACTCTGTACCGGTACCCCCTGTATATAACCTCCACACTGACTCTGTACCGGTGCCCCCTGTATATAGCCTCCACATTGACTCTGTACCGGTACCCCCTGTATATAGTCTCCACATTGACTCTGTACCGGTACCTCCTCTATAGAGCCTCCACACTGACTCTGTACCGGTACCCCCTGTATATAGCCTCCACACTGACTCGGTACCAGAACCCCCTGTATATAGCCTCCACACTGACTCTGTACCGGTACCCCCTGTATATAGCCTCCACACTGACTCTGTACCGGTACCTCCTGTATATAGCCTCCACACTGACTCTGTACCAGTACCTCCTCTATAGAGTCTCCACACTGACTCTGTACCGGTACCTCCTGTATATAGCCTCCACACTGACTCTGTACCGGTACCCCCTGTATATAGCCTCCACACTGACTCTGTACCGGTACCTCCTCTATATAGCCTCCACACTGACTCTGTACCGGTACCTCCTCTATATAGCCTCCACACTGACTCTGTACCAGTACCTCCTGTATATAGCCTCCACACTGACTCTGTACCAGTACCCCCTGTATATAGCCTCCACATTGACTCTGTACCGGGTACCACCTGTATATAGCCTCCACACTGACTCTGTACCGGTACCTCCTGTATATAGCCTCCACATTGACTCTGTTCCAGTACCCCCTGTATATCGCCTCCACACTGACTCTGTACCGGTACCCCCTGTATATAGCCTCCACATTGACTCTGTACCGGTACCCCCTGTATATAGCCTCCACATTGACTCTGTACCGGTACCTCCTGTATATAGCCTCCACACTGACTCTGTACCGGTACCTCCTCTATATAGCCTCCACACTGACTCTGTACCGGTACCCCCTGTATATAGCCTCCACACTGACTCTGTACCGGTACCCCCTGTATATAGCCTCCACACTGACTCGGTACCAGTACCCCCTGTATATAGCCTCCACACTGACTCTGTACCGGTACCTCCTGTATATAGCCTCCACACTGACTCTGTACCAGTACCCCCTGTATATAGCCTCCACACTGACTCGGTACCAGTACCCCCTGTATATAGCCTCCACACTGACTCTGTACCGGTACCTCCTCTATAGAGCCTCCACATTGACTCTGTACCAGTGCCCCCTGTATATAGCCTCCACGTTGACTCTGTACCGGTACCCCCTGTATATAGTCTCCACATTGACTCTGTACCGGTACCTCCTCTATAGAGCCTCCACACTGACTCTGTACCGGTACCCCCTGTATATAGCCTCCACACTGACTCGGTACCAGTACCCCCTGTATATAGCCTCCACACTGACTCTGTACCGGTACCCCCTGTATATAGCCTCCACACTGACTCTGTACCGGTACCTCCTGTATATAGCCTCCACACTGACTCTGTACCGGTACCCCCTGTATATAGTCTCCACATTGACTCTGTACCGGTACCCCCTGTATATAGCCTCCACACTGACTCTGTACCAGTACCTCCTCTATAGAGTCTCCACACTGACTCTGTACCGGCACCTCCTGTATATAGCCTCCACACTGACTCTGTACCGGTACCCCCTGTATATAGCCTCCACACTGACTCTGTACCGGTACCTCCTCTATATAGCCTCCACACTGTACAAGTACCTCCTGTATATAGCCTCCACACTGACTCTGTACCGGTACCCCCTGTATATAGCCTCCACACTGACTGTGTACCGGTACCCCCTGTATATAGCCTCCACACTGACTCTGTACCGGTACCTCCTCTATAGAGCCTCCACATTGACTCTGTACCGGTACCTCCTCTATAGAGCCTCCACATTGACTCTGTACCAGTACCCCCTGTATATAGCCTCCACACTGACTCTGTACCGGTACCTCCTCTATATAGCCTCCACACTGACTCTGTACCGGTACCCCCTGTATATAGCCTCCACACTGACTCTGTACCGGTACCTCCTGTATATAGCCTCCACATTGACTCTGTTCCAGTACCCCCTGTATATAGCCTCCACACTGACTCTGTACCGGTACCCCCTGTATATAGCCTCCACATTGACTCTGTACCGGTACCCCCTGTATATAGCCTCCACATTGACTCTGTACCGGTACCTCCTGTATATAGTCTCCACACTGACTCTGTACCGGTACCTCCTCTATATAGCCTCCACACTGACTCTGTACCGGTAACCCCTGTATATAGCCTCCACATTGACTCTGTACCGGTACCACCTGTATATAGCCTCCACACTGACTCTGTACCGGTACCCCCTGTATATAGCCTCCACACTGACTCTGTACCGGTACCTCCTCTATATAGCCTCCACACTGACTCTGTACCAGTACCTCCTGTATATAGCCTCCACACTGACTCTGTACCGGTACCCCCTGTATATAGCCTCCACACTGACTCTGTACCGGTACCCCCTGTATATAGCCTCCACACTGACTCTGTACCGGTACCTCCTCTATAGAGCCTCCACATTGACTCTGTACCGGTACCTCCTCTATAGAGCCTCCACATTGACTCTGTACCAGTACCCCCTGTATATAGCCTCCACACTGACTCTGTACCGGTACCTCCTCTATATAGCCTCCACACTGACTCTGTACCGGTACCCCCTGTATATAGCCTCCACACTGACTCTGTACCGGTACCTCCTGTATATAGCCTCCACATTGACTCTGTTCCAGTACCCCCTGTATATAGCCTCCACACTGACTCTGTACCGGTACCCCCTGTATATAGCCTCCACATTGACTCTGTACCGGTACCCCCTGTATATAGCCTCCACATTGACTCTGTACCGGTACCTCCTGTATATAGCCTCCACACTGACTCTGTACCGGTACCTCCTCTATATAGCCTCCACACTGACTCTGTACCGGTAACCCCTGTATATAGCCTCCACACTGACTCTGTACCGGTACCCCCTGTATATAGCCTCCACAAGGACTCTGTACCGGTACCTCTTGTATATAGCTTCCACACTGACTCCGTACCGGTACCCCCTGTATATAGCCTCCACACTGACTCTGTACCAGTACCTCCTCTATAGAGTCTCCACACTGACTCTGTACCGGTACCTCCTGTATATAGCCTCCACACTGACTCTGTACCGGTACCCCCTGTATACAGCCTCCACACGGACTCTGTACCGGTACCTCCTCTATATAGCCTCCACACTGACTCTGTACCGGTACCTCCTCTATATAGCCTCCACACTGACTCTGTACCGGTAACCCCTGTATATAGCCTCCACACTGACTCTGTACCAGTACCTCCTCTATAGAGTCTCCACACTGACTCTGTACCGGTACCTCCTGTATATAGCCTCCACACTGACTCTGTACCGGTACCTCCTCTATATAGCCTCCACACTGACTCTGTACCAGTACCTCCTGTATATAGCCTCCACATTGACTCTGTACCAGTACCCCCTGTATATAGCCTCCACACTGACTCTGTACCGGTACCTCCTCTATATAGCCTCCACACTGACTCTGTACCGGTACCCCCTGTATATAGCCTCCACACTGACTCTGTACCGGTACCTCCTGTATATAGCCTCCACATTGACTCTGTTCCAGTACCCCCTGTATATAGCCTCCACACTGACTCTGTACCGGTACCCCCTGTATACAGCCTCCACACGGACTCTGTACCGGTACCTCCTCTATATAGCCTCCACACTGACTCTGTACCGGTACCTCCTCTATATAGCCTCCACACTGACTCTGTACCGGTAACCCCTGTATATAGCCTCCACACTGACTCTGTACCAGTACCTCCTCTATAGAGTCTCCACACTGACTCTGTACCGGTACCTCCTGTATATAGCCTCCACACTGACTCTGTACCGGTACCTCCTCTATATAGCCTCCACACTGACTCTGTACCAGTACCTCCTGTATATAGCCTCCACATTGACTCTGTACCAGTACCCCCTGTATATAGCCTCCACACTGACTCTGTACCGGTACCTCCTCTATATAGCCTCCACACTGACTCTGTACCGGTACCCCCTGTATATAGCCTCCACACTGACTCTGTACCGGTACCTCCTGTATATAGCCTCCACATTGACTCTGTTCCAGTACCCCCTGTATATAGCCTCCACACTGACTCTGTACCGGTACCCCCTGTATATAGCCTCCACATTGACTCTGTACCGGTACCCCCTGTATATAGCCTCCACATTGACTCTGTACCGGTACCTCCTGTATATAGCCTCCACACTGACTCTGTACCGGTACCTCCTCTATATAGCCTCCACACTGACTCTGTACCGGTAACCCCTGTATATAGCCTCCACACTGACTCTGTACCGGTACCCCCTGTATATAGCCTCCACATGGACTCTGTACCGGTACCTCTTGTATATAGCTTCCACACTGACTCCGTACCGGTACCCCCTGTATATAGCCTCCACACTGACTCTGTACCAGTACCTCCTCTATAGAGTCTCCACACTGACTCTGTACCGGTACCTCCTGTATATAGCCTCCACACTGACTCTGTACCGGTACCCCCTGTATACAGCCTCCACACGGACTCTGTACCGGTACCTCCTCTATATAGCCTCCACACTGACTCTGTACCGGTACCTCCTCTATATAGCCTCCACACTGACTCTGTACCGGTAACCCCTGTATATAGCCTCCACACTGACTCTGTACCAGTACCTCCTCTATAGAGTCTCCACACTGACTCTGTACCGGTACCTCCTGTATATAGCCTCCACACTGACTCTGTACCGGTACCCCCTGTATACAGCCTCCACATGGACTCTGTACCGGTACCTCCTCTATATAGCCTCCACACTGACTCTGTACCAGTACCCCCTGTATATAGCCTCCACATTGACTCTGTACCGGTACCACCTGTATATAGCCTCCACACTGACTCTGTACCGGTACCACCTGTATATAGCCTCCACACTGACTCTGTACCGGTACCTCCTGTATATAGCCTCCACACTGACTCTGTACCAGTACCTCCTCTATAGAGTCTTCACACTGACTCTGTACCGGTACCTCCTGTATATAGCCTCCACACTGACTCTGTACCGGTACCCCCTGTATATAGCCTCCACACTGACTCTGTACCGGTACCTCCTCTATATAGCCTCCACACTGACTCTGTACCAGTACCTCCTGTATATAGCCTCCACACTGACTCTGTACCAGTACCCCCTGTATATAGCCTCCACATTGACTCTGTACCGGTACCCCCTGTATATAGCCTCCACATTGACTCTGTACCGGTACCCCCTGTATATAGCCTCCACATTGACTCTGTACCGGTACCCCCTGTATATAGCCTCCACATTGACTCTGTACCGGTACCCCCTGTATATAGCCTCCACATTGACTCTGTACCAGTACCCCCTGTATATAGCCTCCACATTGACTCTGTACCGGTACCTCCTGTATATAGCCTCCACATTGACTCTGTACCGGTACCTCCTCTATATAGCCTCCACACTGACTCTGTACCGGTACCTCCTCTATAGAGCCTCCACACTGACTCGGTACCAGTACCCCCTGTATATAGCCTCCACACTGACTCTGTACCGGTACCCCCTGTATATAGCCTCCACATTGACTCTGTACTGGTACCCTGTGTATATAGCCTCCACATTGACTCTGTACCGGTACCTCCTCTATATAACCTCGTTATTGTGTTACTTTTTATTATTTTTTTTACTTTAGTCTATTTAGTAAATATTTTCTTAACTCTTCTTGAACTGCACTGGTCAGTCAGCGTTTCACAGTAAGGTCTACACTGTTGGTTAAGGGCTGGTCAGTCAGCGTTTCACAGTAAGGTCTACACTGTTGGTTAAGGGCTGGTCAGTCAGCGTTTCACAGTAAGATCTACACTGTTGGTTAAGGGCTGGTCAGTCAGCGTTTCACAGTAAGGTCTACACTGTTGGTTAAGGGCTTGTAAAGTCAGCGTTTCACAGTAAGGTCTACACTGTTAGTTAAGGGCTGGTCAGTCAGCGTTTCACAGTAAGGTCTACACTGTTAGTTAAGGGCTGGTCAGTCAGCGTTTCACAGTAAGGTCTACACTGTTGGTTAAGGGCTTGTAAAGTAAACATTTCACAGTAAGATCTACACTGTTAGTTAAGGGCTGGTCAGTCAGCGTTTCACAGTAAGGTCTACACTGTTGGTTAAGGGCTGGTCAGTCAGCGTTTCACAGTAAGGTCTACACTGTTGGTTAAGGGCTTGTAAAGTCAGCATTTCACAGTAAGATCTACACTGTTGGTTAAGGGCTGGTCAGTCAGCGTTTCACAGTAAGGTCTACACTGTTGGTTAAGGGCTTGTAAAGTCAGCATTTCACAGTAAGATCTACACTGTTGGTTAAGGGCTGGTCAGTCAGCATTTCACAGTAAGGTCTACACTGTTGGTTAAGCGTTTCACAGTTTCACAGTAAGGTCTACACTTGTGTATTTGGCACATGTGACAAATAGTTTGATTTGATTTAGTATATTAATATTTGCACATAAAGGCATTTCTCACATAATTCATTTTACCAACACAAAAAGATCCCACCTTGTCTAGTGTAACAGTTCAAATTTAGACCGTCCCCTCGCCCATACCCGGGCGCGAACCAGGGACCTTCTGCACACATCAACAACAGTCACCCACGAAGCGTTGTTACCCATCGCTCCACAAAAGCCACGGCCCTTGTAGAGCAAGGGGAACAACTACTTCAAGGTCTCAGAGCAAGTGACGTCACTGATTGAAACGCTATTTAGCGCACACCGCTAACTAAACTAGCAGTTTCACATCCGTTACTAGCATATTTAGTTTTGTTGACATTTGGAGAGCTTGTGGTTTCCATCAGGCCATTAGGCCTGTTTGTGAAGAAAAATGATCCGACATCCGTACTTTACTTACATAAAAAGGTTGGATGTAAACCTGTTTAGTGAGAGTGTCGAATTTGGTCAACAAAAAACTGCAATGGCTTATTTGCTATGTGAGGTTTATTTGATAGAATATACGTTTCGAACTTTGTGAAAAACACTTTTGGGTGCGTTCGTAAATTCACGCTGGCTATTTACTCTGATTTCAGAGCACTCTTGTCTGAGTGTGCCAGAGCGCAGAATAACTGATGAATTTACGAACACTCAACACCCGTTGAAAATGGCCAGTGTCAGTAAACATCGGCAGAAAAAAAGCGTAATGAAAGTATTGCCAGCAGCACAGTTACAGTCACCAACACTCTGGATAACATGAAAACACCATAACCATCTCTACCAGGGTGAGTAAAATGGTCAGAGTGAGATTTTCTCTCATTTGTGTCTGGAAGTAGCTAGCCAGATAGCTTGGGTGCTTGACTGCCTTTGTGAAGTCCGAACGACCGGATCAACCTTACTCCTCGGCCAGAGCATCCGGTGTGCGCTCCGAGAGCGAAACGTCTGAATGTAGAACAATCTGACAACGCCCTGAATTCTGAGTGCACTCTGACACTCCAGATTGAATTTACGAACACACCCTATCGGAGATGTCTGGAGATGGCTATGCATATTCATGATCTGAAGGCTATTAGCATATCATTTTTCTACATTTGAATTACAGGCGGTTGACGTCAACAACCCTCATTGAGTATTGAAATATGCATAAATAATTAACCCGCCATGCCGCTTTGTGGACAACAACTCCCATTGTTTGGACGGAGAGAGACCGGTGTTGTCAGGAAATATTATCCGTTTATCCGTCTTCGGTTTAGCTATTTAAAAAAATATATTATATGAAGTTTAGCTAGCCAACGTTGCCATGACATCACCAGCAAGGGTGATCGGGGGTTTGGTCCTTATCAATAAAACGTTACAATACATTGCAGAGTGTTCGATTTGGCTGCTGGGGAGCAAGGAGACCAACAGCTCCGCTAAAACTATTAATAATAACAATTATTTATTGCATTTGTAAAGCGTTTTTACATCCAGCGGCGTGGTGTAAAATGCACGGTCCCCCGTCGTTCTGATCCGGGTCCTCGGTGCAAGCAGTTTGGCTTCATGCACCCAGAAAACTATGTGCCGTTTTCAAGGAATTGTTAAATAAATGTTAACTAGGCTATTTGAATGTAATATCATCACTGAAGAACATATAACTACAAATGTCCTATTATTATTATATGCAAAACAATTGCGCACATCTAGCGTTATAGGCCTACAGCAAGTAAACTATATGCTTTTCGTGATCAGTAAACATCCATTGATCTTGCAATTTCAGATAGGTGAAGGTTGCCTCACCATAATGTCTCAATATTGGCCACATATTCTACACCTGCATTGCTTGCTGTTTGGGGTTTTAGTCTGGGTTTCTACTGTACAGCACTTTGAGACATCTGCTGATGTAAAAAGGGCTTTATAAATACATTTGATTGATTGATTGACCATTAATTGGATATGAGTGGTATAAAATAAAAGTGAACTATACCTGAAAAGTATGTGTGGTTTAGGTTAATTTAGCATCCTTCGTGGGCTCTGCCTGTCAAGCAGCTGAAGGGCGCATTTGCCGATGTAACGTTACTGTTTGTAAACGGATCATGTTTACTTTGCAAGTTACGGGTAGAAACTGTGTACAGTTGACTAAACATAGTGGTATGCCGACCTAATTTACTTATATAGCCCTTCGTACATCAGCTGATATCTCAAAGTGCTGTTCAGAAACCCAGCCTAAAACCCCAAACAGCAAGCAATGCAGGTGTAGAAGCACGGTGGCTAGGAAAAACTAATACCACCATACAACAATATTCAGATCTGCCTTCCATCACCCTATCTGAAAATACATAATCAATTGCTCTTTTACTGATCATGAAAAGTATGCAATTACGTGCTGTCTGTGTGAAGAAGCAGTTTCTGCCTATCTTCGTACGGTACTATCAGAGTTTCTAAACCTAGAGGTGCAACATGGCTCAAAGTGGGAGAGATTGACTTGTCACTACTTGTTTTTGTAAGAACCATTGACTAGCTGAATATAACGAGTTGTCTGTTTAAACTACTTGCACACTGCTTGGACACCCATGCATACCCGACAAGACATGCCACCAGAGTTCTTTTCACAATCCCCAAGTCCAGAACATTCTATGTGAGGCCCACAGTACCACATAGGACCATGTCTACATGGAGCTCTTCCACATCAGCAGCACAAGGTAAACACAAGGTAAAACTACACCTTGTGGAACAGTGGGGACTGTGAAGAGACACACACAAACGCTAGAACACGCATTCAACACACGTACAGTGTAATATTGTTGTATGGTGGTATTATTTATTTTGTATTGTAGATATGTAGTGGTCTAAAAATGTTTATATGATGTACTGTTTTATATTGTGTTTTATATGTAAAGTGTCTTAATGTGTTTGGTCCACAGGTTGAGGTAGCAGGTCATGGGGAGCCTCAATAAATACAAATACATCGCGAGACTTGACGAAACGCCTGAGAAACAGACCAGGCCGGGATTTGAGGAGTCAATGAGAGAAGTGACAAATTCTTCATTAGTTGTACATTTTCTCGAAATCTAAAAGCACAACGTAGATTCAAGCCACGTTCTTAAGTAGTTGAACATGTCATTACTCCAACCTAATTAAAGGGACAAACTGACCCGTTTTAATTTTCGTCAAAAACAACTTTATATCGAAGGAGTGCCTTTGAGTTGACGGACTGCACATGCGCAGTTCGGCAGGAGACGACCACCCCGATTGACTTGTTTCTCCGCATGAGTTGAGCTAGCCAACGCCGCCATGACATCACCCACAAAGTGTGATCGAATATTTCTGTTGGATAAGCAGTTTTAGTCCATCTTCTCTGGTACTATCTTTGATTTGAGGTTTCTCAGACGACCACCACCGTTACACGGTCATCACTAGTTACCACATCCACAAAGTCTTCATTATGGCCTTAAACCTTAAATGAAGACCAAAAAAAGTAAATGTTTGTTTTCATATTAAAATGTTGTTTTTTACGATATAGCCAAGTTTTACTTTATGGCTGTGGTAACTAGTGACAACACAGACAAACTCACTAGTCTGGTCCTTCCCCACTATAACAAACTCTGAACTTTGACCCCCCCCCCAGTAGCGAACTCATCTGGTTCTGCAGCTCCTCCTCTCTGCAGAGCAAAGTGAGATCTCCATTCAAACACATCCAAACACTCCGCAGGATGAGACTAAATTCTCTGCTATTCCGCCGCTGATCATCACTTCGCTCCATCGAAAGGAAAGTGACAGTGGAAACTGAATCGATTTCAATCGTTTAAGAGAAGCAAATAGCTAAATAAAGTGGATAAGAATTTCCGCTCCGTGATACCGACTGGTGGTTGCTAGCAGGCTACTCCAACAGACTGCAAACATGGCGAGCGCCTCGTACCATATCTCTAATCTATTGGAAAAAATGACATCAAGCGACAAGGATTTCAGGTAAATACAATATTCTAACAATCTATGCATTTGAAATGACGCTGTGATTCTACACTTTGACTCAAACCGGTATATCGTCCCGTATGAAAACCCTGCAAGTTAGCTAGTTTAGGCCTCAAATCAATTCTGTCGTTTGGCTAGTCTGCTAACGTTCGCTAGCTAGCTAGCTAGCTAGCTAACAATATTAGCCACTCGCTATAAACACATTCTTGCGAGGAACCCAGATTAACATGTTGACATTATATTTCTAATTTGTCAGTTTTGCAAAGTGTATATATAGCTAGCTAGTTACATTTAACACTGTCATGTTGCTAGCTAGCTGGCTAACTCGCTCTGACAGTCGTTACTGTCAACGCTAACAAGCTAGGAAACTAGCTAACGTTTTGAGGTAGCAAAAGTTATCGAATTTGGCTAGCTAACTCAAGTAAGTGGACTACACTAGTTAGCTAGGTTGTTAACTAAGTAGTTAGCTAGAAAGGCATTGCACATATCCTAGCAGTCTACAGATGCCATATGAATGATTGCTTAGCTAACGTTAGCTAACTACAGTACATCCCATAACATAATTCAGCCTGCATGTTTGTTGTTGGCTGACCGGGGAGTCAAAATGTAGTTCATTTAGTTAGCTTTGAAGCATACCACTACCTCACTGTCAGGTGTTTTATATTAACCATACCAAACACACAATCATAAACAACGTGATTGACTTCCAACCCAAACCGTGAATTTAGTCTGCAGCCATATCAACTCCTCATTAGAGAAAGTTGTTTTTTCCAGAAAATATGATGATGTAAGCCAGCATTCTGCTCTTCACAATTCTGTTACAGTTGTCATGAATTTACATGTATAACTAACTACAGAGTGGTAATCTACCACCTAATAAATGTTGCAGTTTTTTTCCACTATCATCTTAGATGTGTGCACCTGTGGGTGTCCAGTGCTGCGTTCCTGTAGTCTTGTTCTGGTGTTTTCCAGTGTTTCTCACACCTGTAGAGAGAGAGAGGTAGACACAAATTAATTTGTCACTGACATTTGCTCTGAAATGTCAGATGTTACAACTATAAAACATATGGAATGTAACCAGTCCCCTGACATACTGAGTGTGCCTCAATAATATGTAATATCTGTCCTCTCCGTCTCTGAAACGGTTTACCATAACCATGCATTAACCCCACCCCCAGGCTCAATTAGAGTGAGCTAGAGTGAACCGTCTGGTTGGATGAGATTTCCTATGTACGTGTGGGAACTCCTAGCATCTCTTCTTATCAATTTACGCTGCTTCCCAGATTCTCAGTCTTGCCAATAACTCTACAGATCCCAGACTATTTCAGGTTCATAACAATGACTGACGGTGGCTTGTGTTCTGTGGTACCTGGGGTGGAACGGTGAGAAATGGTACAGGACTATTGTACAGCGAGCCTGTTCCACTGTGTGCCCCCATTGCCTTGTAGTTTTGAGGGATTGCCTATGCAGCTGCCAAAAGCACGACTTGACACCAGCACTGGATTATCCATCATGGTTGAGTAATATTTTACATCCACCTCTAGATTCTAAACTCTGAATTGAGTCAGTCAAGAAGTAGCTGTTGAGAGTTTAGGCCTAACCTCTGAGTCTGGAGATGGGGGTTGAGTCTGGAGATGGGGGTTGAGTCTGGAGATGGGGGTTGAGTCTGGAGATGGGGGTTGAGTCTGGAGATGGGGGTTGAGTCTGGAGATGGGGGTTGAGTCTGGAGATGGGGGTTGAGTCTGGAGATGGGGGTTGAGTCTGGAGATGGGGGTTGAGTCTGGAGATGGGGGTTGAGTCTGGAGATGGGGGTTGAGTCTGGAGATGGGGGTTGAGTCTGGAGATGGGGGTTGAGTCTGGAGATGGGGGGGTTGAGTCTGGAGATGGGGGGGTTGAGTCTGGAGATGGGGGGGTTGAGTCTGGAGATGGGGGGGTTGAGTCTGGAGATGGGGGTTGAGTCTGGAGATGGGGGTTGAGTCTGGAGATGGGGGTTGAGTCTGGAGATGGGGGTTGAGTCTGGAGATGGGGGTTGAGTCTGGAGATGGGGGTTGAGTCTGGAGATGGGGGGTTGAGTCTGGAGATGGGGGGTTGAGTCAGAGGTAGGCCTATTTGAGTTCTAACATCACATTATAGAGGGAGTAAAGAGGTGCTCCTTGCTTCTGCACGTTTGCATGATGACATTATTAGCAGGGGAAATCAATGGCCTTTCACATTTGAGTGGGAGGTCTAATGTTATCCACTGTCATGTTTGTGTAGGTGTGAGTCTTGTTGTCCTCGTCTAATTTAGGGCCCTATAAAATGAGGGTGGTGGAGAACGAGGACAGAATCCAGACATTAAATGGGTTCATTTGCACAAGATTATCATAAAATATGAACAAAATGTATCGGTGATTTGTATTTTCCATCAGCTCGGAAATACCCCTGTCTGTGTGTACATGTATTGTCTACCACTAAGTGTAGCCGTTAGTGACGATGCTAATAATGACAACAGTCTTCTGGTAGATGGAAAGGCTTTCACAAACACCTTCTCAATTAAATGTTAACTACAAAGTAGCTTATCTGGCAAAATTATATACACTGCTCAAAAAAATAAAGGGAACACTAAAATAACACATCCTAGATCTGAATGAATGAAATATTCTTATTAAATACTTTTTTCTTTACATAGTTGAATGTGCTGACAACAAAATCACACAAAAATGATCAATGGAAATCAAATTTATCAACCCATGGAGGTCTGGATTTGGAGTCACTCAAAATTAAAGTGGAAAACCACACTACAGGCTGATCCAACTTTGATGTAATGTCCTTAAAACAAGTCAAAATGAGGCTCAGTAGTGTGTGTGGCCTCCACGTGCCTGTATGACCTCCCTACAATGCCTGGGCATGCTCCTGATGAGGTGGCGGATGGTCTCATGAGGGATCTCCTCCCAGACCTGGACTAAAGCATCCGCCAACTCCTGGACAGTCTGTGGCGCAACGTGGCGTTGGTAGATGGAGCGAGACATGATGTCCCAGATGTGCTCAATTGGATTCAGGTCTGGGGAACGGGCGGGACAGTCCATAGCATCAATGCCTTCCTCTTGCAGGAACTGCTGACACACTCCAGCCACATGGGCCAACCGCACCAGCATATGGTCTCACAAGGGGTCTGAGGATCTCATCCCGGTACCTAATGGCGGTCAGGCTACCTCTGGCGAGCACATGGAGGGCTGTGCGGCCCCCCAAAGAAATGCCACCCCACACCATGACTGACCCACTGCCAAACCGGTCATGCTGGAGGATGTTGCAGGCAGCAGAACGTTCTCCACGGCGTCTCCAGACTGTCACGTCTGTCACGTGCTCAATGTGAACCTGCTTTCATCTGTGAAGAGCACAGGGCGCCGGTGGCGAATTTGCCAATCTTGGTGTTCTCTGGCAAATGCCAAACGTCCTGCACGGTGTTGGGCTGTAAGCACAACCCCCACCTGTGGATGTCGGGCCCTCATACCACCCTAATGGAGTCTGTTTCTGACCGTTTGAGCAGACATATGCACATTTGTGGCCTGCTGGAGGTCATTTTGCAGGGCTCTGGCAGTGCTCCGCCTGCTCCTCCATGCACAAAGGCAGAGGTAGTGGTCCTGCTGCTGGATTGTTGCCCTCCTACGGCCTCCTCCACGTCTCCTGATGTACTGGCTTGTCTCCTGGTAGCGCCTCCATGCTCTGGACACTACGCTGACGGACACTACGCTGACAGACACAGCAAACCTTCTTGCCACAGCTCGCATTGATGTTCCATCCTGGATGAGCTGCACTACCTGAGCCACTTGTGTGGGTTGTAGACTCCGTCTCATGCTACCACTAGAGTGAAAGCAACGTCAGCATTCAAAAGTGACCAAAACATCACCCAGGAAGCATAGCAACTGAGAAGTGGTCTGTGGTCACCACCTGCAGAACCACTCCTTTATTGGGGGTGTCTTGCTAATTACCTATAATTTCCACCTGTTGTCTATTCCATTTGCACAACAGCATGTGACATTTATTGTCAATCAGTGTTGCTTCCTAAGTGGACAGTTTGATTTCACAGAAGTGTGATTGACTTGCGAGTTACATTGTGTTGTTTAAGTGTTCCCTTTTATTTTTTTGAGCAGTGTATAATGATGATTTGCATAAATTATTAACAATCACGTGTACTACAGAAACACCGCTAACCAAACAAGTCTCTTGCTGGCGCCACAGAGTTAAAGGGTATCTACACCCCAAAATTAGCATTTCTTAGATTTTACCCATATCCGTGGTTTAACCATTGTTGTGGACTTAGAACATCACATTAAACAATTTGTACGTGTGATATTTGATAGGAAAACCTGGAAAACAACTAAACAGAGAAAATGGAATTTGGGGAAAAAATAAAATACTGTATGTTTTAAAGGTTCTATTGATGTTTATCTAGTGCGGTGGTGGTACCGTGGAAGTGAAGATTGATTTCCACTAAAGAAGATCACTGGTAGAAAGTGTTTTCCCACGCACCAGTTTAGAGAGAGAGGAGTGTGGGTGCTCCAGTCCATTACCTTATGCTGTGGGGCTATCTCTCAGTGAGTGTGGGTGCTCCAGCCCATTACCTCATGCCTTGGGGCTGCCGCTCAGTGAGTGTGGGCGCTCCCTTCCATTACCTCATGCCGTGGAGCTGCCTCTCAGTGAGTGTGGGTGCTCCAGTCCATTACCTCATGCTGTGGGGCTGCCACTCAGTGAGTGTTGGTGCTCCAGCCCATTACCTCATGCCGTGTGGCTGCCTCTCAGTGAGTGTGGATGCTCCAGCCCATTACCTCATGCTGTGGAGCTGCCTCTCAGTGAGTGTGGATGCTCCAGCCCATTACCTCATGCTGTGGAGCTGCCTCTCAGTGAGTGTGGATGCTCCAGCCCATTACCTCATGCTGTGGGGCTGCCTCTCAGTGAGTGTGTATGCTCCAGCCCATTACCTCATGCTGTGGGGCTGCCTCTCAATGAGTGTGGATGCTCCAGCCCATTACCTCATGCTGTGGGGCTGCCTCTCAGTGAGTGTGGATGCTCCAGCCCATTACCTCATGCTGTGGGGCTGCCTCTCAGTGAGTGTGGATGCTCCAGCCCATTACCTCATGCTGTGGGGCTGCCTCTCAGTGAGTGTGGGTGCTCCAGCCCATTACCTCATGCCTTGGGGCTGCCGCTCAGTGAGTGTGGGCGCTCCCTTCCATTACCTCATGCCGTGGAGCTGCCTCTCAGTGAGTGTGGGTGCTCCAGTCCATTACCTCATGCTGTGGGGCTGCCTCTCAGTGAGTGTGTATGCTCCAGCCCATTACCTCATGCTGTGGGGCTGCCTCTCAGTGAGTGTGGATGCTCCAGCCCATTACCTCATGCTGTGGGGCTGCCTCTCAGTGAGTGTGGGTGCTCCAGTCCATTACCTCATGCCGTGGGGCTGCCTCTCAGTGAGTGTTGGTGCTCCAGCCCATTACCTCATGCCGTGTGGCTGCCGCTCAGTGAGTGTGGGTGCTCCAGTCCATTACCTCATGCTGTGGGGCTGCCTCTCAGTGAGTGCGGGTGCTCCCTTCCATACCTTATGCTGTGGGGCTGCCTCTCAGTGAGTGTGGTTGCTCCCTTCCATTACCTCATGCTGTGGGGCTGCCTCTCAGTGAGTGTGGGTGCTCCAGCCCATTACCTCATGCCGTGGGGTTGCCTCTCAGTGAGTGTGGGTGCTCCCTTCCATTATCTCATGCAGTGGGGCTGTCTCTCAGTGAGTGTGGGTGCTCCAGCCCATTACCTCATGCCGTGGGGCTGCCTCTCAGTGAGTGTGGGTGCTCCAGTCCATTACCTCATGCTGTGGGGCTGCCACTCAGTGAGTGTGGGCCATGGACCTGATGCATTATTCATTGTCTTTCCTCTCTTCCTTCTCGCTGTCCCTCTTGTTTAAAAAGCTTCTTGCGTTCCGATGAGGGGGGGGACACGTCAGAGATGATCAACGAGCCTAGTGTTGAGAAGCATAGTATTTAGGAAAAGGTCTTTGTTGAATCACACCAGGAGTTCTGTGATGTGTTAAGATGGAGACAAGATGTTGTCTTAAAGCTGATCGTGTGTGATGTATTAAATTGGATATGATAAGTTAACCCCCCCCCAAGAGATCAGAGCTGGTCTGTCTGGTATCTTCCAATGCTTTAGGCTTCAAGCGTTCCTCTCCTCGGAGATATTAGCTTGATCTTTGCACTAGTGTTGATTTGCTTTGGTTTCTAATGTCAGAGCACTTGACTTGTTAACTTCTCTCAGCTCAGTGGTGTTAAAACCCTTCGGAGGGTTTCCTTCTCTCAGCTCAGTGGTGTTAAAACCCTTCGGAGGGTTTCCTTCTCTCAGCTCAGTGGTGTTAAAACCCTTCGGAGGGTTTCCTTCTCTTAGCTCAGTGGTGTTAAAACCCTTTGGAAGGTTTCCTTCTCTTAGCTCAGTGGTGTTAACCCTCGGACGGTCGGTTTCCTTCTCTTAGCTCAGTGGTGTTAAAACCCTTTGGAAGGTTTCCTTCTCTTAGCTCAGTGGTGTTAACCCTCGGAGGGTTTGACCGGTGGGGCTTTCCTTGGCTCATTGTGCTCTTGTGACTCCTTGTCTGTGTTTCCTGCGACACGTTGGTGCGGCTGACATCCGGGTTAAGCAGGCGGTGTGATAAATAGGTAGGTGGCGTAGGTGGGTCATGTTTTTGGAGGACACATGACTTTGCCTCTCCTGAGCCCTTTGAGTAGTTGCATAGATGAGCCAAGGGACGTTGTTCAGAGGATAATGTGGGGTGGGGGGTGCTCGTGGCCATACCACCCTGAACACGCATGTTCAGGGTCGGGCCTGATTAGCACTGGGAAGGGAGAGCACCTGGGAGAATACCAGGTGCTGTAAGCTATATAAAATAACAACATAGAAATAGTGTTCCCTAATGCTGGAAGGGGGGGGCTCTGCTCTAGAAGATTATTTAGTTGGATGTCTTATGAACGTATGACATCATTACCCTGTTAGTCTAACTGGGTCTTCTTTCTCCCGGTTTGTACCTGTAGATTCATGGACTAGTTTTTCAACCACTCCACAAATTTCTTGTTAACACAATATAGTTTTGGCAAGTCGGTTAGGACATCTACTTTGTGCATGACGCAAGTAATTTTTCCAACAGTTGTTTACAGACAGATTATTTCACTTATAATTCACTGGTTCACAATTCCAGTGGGTCAGAAGTTTACATACATTAAGTTGACTGTGCCTTAAAAAAGATTGGAAAATTCCAGAAAATGTCATGGCTTTAGATGCTTCTGGTAGGCTAAGTGACATCATTTGAGTCAATTGGAGGTGTACCTATGGATGTATTTCAAGGCCTACCTTCAAACTCAATGCCTCTTTGCTTGGCATCATGTGAAGAAATCTGCCAAGACCTCAGAAAACAAATTGTAGACCTCCAAGTCTGGTTCATCCTTGGGAGAAATTTCCAATCGCCTGAAGGTACCACGTTCATCTGTACAAACGATAGTACGCAGGTATAAACACCATGGGACCACGCAGCCGTCATACTGCTCAGGAAGGAGACGCGTTCTGTCTCCTAGAGATGAACGTACTTTGTGCGAAAAGTGCAAATCAATCCCAGAGCAACAGCAAAGGACCTTGTGAAGATGCTGGAGGAAACCGGTACAAAAGTATTTATATCCACAGTAAAACGAGTCCTATATCGACATAACCTGAAAGGCCGCTCAGCAAGGAAGAAGCCACTGCTCCAAAACTGCCATAAAAAAGCCAGACTACGGTTTGCAACTGCACATGGGGACGAAGATCATACTTTTTGGAAAAATGTCCTCTGGTCTGATGAAACAAAAATAAAACTGTTTGGCCATAATGACCATCGTTATGTTTGGAGGAAAAGGGGGAAGCTTGCAAGCTGAACAACACCATCCCAACCGTGAAGCACGGGGGTGGCAGCATGATGTTGTGGGGGTGCTTTGCTGCAGGAGAAACTGGTGCACTTCACAAAATAGATGGCATCATGAGGAAAGGAAAATGATGTGGCTATATTGAAGCAACTTCTCAAGACACCAGTCAAGCTTGCTGGTTATAGCTGAAGTTATAGCTTGGTTGCAAATGGGTCTTCCAAATGGACAATGACCCCAAGCATACTTCCAAGTTGTGGCAAAATGGCATTAAGGACAACAAAGTCAAGGTATTGGCGTGGCCATCACAAAGCCCTGACCTCAATCCTATATGTGTGGGCAGAACTGAAAAAGTGTGTGCGAGCAAGGAAGGAGGCCATCAAACCTGACTCTACAAGCTAGGGAGTTTTTCCTAGCCACCGTGCTTCTACACCTGCATTGCTTGCTGTTTGGGGTTTTAGGCTGGGTTTCTGTACAGCACTTTGAGATATCAGCTGATGTACGAAGGGCTATATAAATAAATTTGATTTGATTTGACAAGCCTGACTCAGTTACACCAGCTCTGTCAGGAGGAATGGGCCAAAATTCACCCAACGTATTGTGGGAAGCTTGTGGAAGGCTACCCAAAATGTTTAACCCAAGTTAAACAATTCTAAGGCATTGCTAACAATTACTAATTGAGTGTATGTAAACTTCTGACCCACTGGGAATGTGATGAAAGAAATAAAAGCTGAAATAAATAATTCTCTCAACTTTTATTCTGACATTTCACATTCCTAAAATCAAGTGGTGATCATATTTGACCTAAGACAGGGAATTTTTACTAGGATTACTAGGGTAGGGTAGCCTAGTGGTTAGAGTGTTGGACTAGTAACCGGAAGGTTGCAAGTTCAAATCCCCGAGCTGACAAGGTACAAATCTGTCATTCTGCCCTTGAACAGGCAGTTAACCCACTGTTCCTCGGCCGTCATTGAAAATAAGAATTTGTTCTTAACGGACTTGCCTAGTTAAATGAAGGTAAATAAATATAACATCATAACCCTGTTGGTCTAACTGGGTCTTCTTTCTCCCTGTGTGTTCCTGTAGATTCATGGCCACCAACGACCTGATGTCAGAGCTGCAGAAAGACTCCATCAAGCTGGACGATGACAGTGAACGCAAGGTGGTCAAGATGATCCTCAAGCTACTGGAAGACAAAAACGGAGAGGTTCAGAATCTGGCCGTCAAATGGTGAGAGATCTGTGTGTGTGTGTGTGTGTGAGGGTTTCCTTTAGGAAAATGTGGCACCGGACAACGTGGCCTGGGAAGCTATTATTTCAGACATTTACCTGACCCATTTACCTTTACCTGACCATTTACCTGCTGCATTGAGGTGTATAAATCCCCTTAGGGCATCCACCCAGTCCACCCATGGTGCTCTGAATGACAGAAATCACCTTTTTAGATGATGGTAATTCATCTTAACATGCATCTCGTGTAATAAAGCAGTCCAATAAAACGTCATTTAAAAAATATTTGTCAAAATGCAATTCGGGGGGGGGGGCGAAAACACCGTTCTAAACAGCTCACACTGATAGCTGTTCCATATGTGACAGAACTGTACACCTCTGTTAGAAACTTAGAAAAAGGGGAGATCTAATGATGCAACAACTATCATGGGTTGTTAATATGAGAAATGGCATAGTGGTGGATCCAATAGAACAGGAGAGAAATGGCATAGTGGGGGATCCAATAGAACAGGAGAGAAATGGCATAGTGGGGGATCCAATAGAACAGGAGAGAAATGGCATAGTGGGGGATCCAATAGAACAGGAGAGAAATGGCATAGTGGTGGATCCAATAGAACAGGAGAGAAATGGCATAGTGGGGGATCCAATAGAACAGGAGAGAAATGGCATAGTGGGGGATCCAATAGAACAGGAGAGAAATGGCATAGTGGGGGATCCAATAGAACAGGAGAGAAATGGCATAGTGGGGGATCCAATAGAACAGGTGAGAAATGGCATAGTGGGGGATCCAATAGAACAGGAGAGAAATGGCATAGTGGGGGATCCAATAGAACAGGAGAGAAATGGCATAGTGGGGGATCCAATAGAACAGGAGAGAAATGGCATAGTGGTGGATCCAATAGAACAGGAGAGAAATGGCATAGTGGGGGATCCAATAGAACAGGAGAGAAATGGCATAGTGGGGGATCCAATAGAACAGGTGGATCCAATAGAACAGGAGAGAGATGACATAGTGGTGGATCCAATAGAACAGGAGAGAAATGGCATAGTGGTGGATCCAATAGAACAGGAGAGAAATGGCATAGTGGTGGATCCAATAGAACAGGAGAGAGATGACATAGTGGTGGATCCAATAGAACAGGAGAGAAATGGCATAGTGGTGGATCCAATAGAACAGGAGAGAAATGGCATAGTGGTGGATCCAATAGAACAGGAGAGAAACGGCATAGTGGGGGATCCAATAGAACAGGTGGATCCAATAGAACAGGAGAGAGATGACATAGTGGTGGATCCAATAGAACAGGAGAGAAACGGCATAGTGGTGCATCAATTGGGAAATTAATGGAAATACATTTGCCGAAATGATATAATTGCTATGAATATAAACAATGTAAAAATACTTAACCAAAAAGCAGGACTTGGTTATAGAGGAATTGAGGATCATTGGTTTCTTTATATTTTTTTTTATGTTGCTGTGGATTGTTTCAGATCACTAGCTCGTAGGCCTATGCATATTTGGGGATCCCGCGAATCTGGGCAGCGCTTGTGTCAATGGACCTAGCTGATTATTGAGTTGCGACTGTCAGTGAAAAGCATTTTTAAAATATTTGTGAAAACTATTATGTCTTGAGTGTATTTTTATAGCGTAGAGACGAGAAGGTAAAGTCTCTGTCCAGAATGTCTCCGCTGCCTCCCGCGCCAAGTCTTGAGCATTCAGTGTTTCATAGTGTAAATTTTGTTGACCCTTCGATTTAAAAATAAATCAAAAAATCAGATCCCCCATTTACGTCCTCATTAGTAAATGTACCGTTAATCCCCGTCATTTGGTTACATTAATGTCCGTTAACTTCTAATGGTATAGAGGACGCTTGCGTCCCACTTGTGGATAGAAAACACTATTTTTTTCCCATCTACTAATAATATGCATATCTTATATTCTTGGCATGAGTAGCAGGAAGTTGAAATTGGGCACGCTATTTATCCAAAAGTGAAAATGCTGCCCCCTATACCTTAAAAGGTTAATGTATGTATTAATTAGTCATTTACCGTCGTCAGAGTTGAAACATAGAAGTTCACAACCTGCTACACTTGTGAGAAACAAGTTTTTTTTTTTTTTTTTACTTCATAACCATCATGTATGAGATTGTACATTTTACAAAAAAATGTGTTTTGTGTTTGGAATGCTCCATGTGACCAATGAGTCTGTGTTTTCTGTCCTGGTAATGTTGAGGGAGCATATAGAGGAACCGGGCCTGCTGCGCCGAAATGTAGGAAAGTGTTGTTTTTTTTAAACATTAATTGCGAATGATATATTAAAGTCCTCACAGTAAGCAACTTGAAACATCTTTCCAACAGTCTCCCCCTCGATAATAATCACCAGTCCTCGGTGTGAAAGAGCGATGGAAGTTATAGGTCTACTGCTGCATTGGCCAATAGGCTGTGAGTTCCATGCGCTCCTTTCTTTAGCCACCAATGGACCACAGTGTATCAATGTGTCCATATGACAGAGAGGCTGGTTGATCTCGCATGAATTTACTTTTTAAATTTTTATAATTTTAATTCAGATTGTTGTGATTTTGAGAAACAAACGTTATTTAAATTGTTTTTTACCTGTTCCACAAAATATGCGCATATGAAAATCATAACTGACATGCAGAATAGTGGGATAAATTGTATGCTTCCCCAAACTTGAAACTCAACGTGCTGCCTATGAAGTCTTCAAACACTGAACAAAAATGTAAACACAACAATTTTACTGAGTTACAGTTCATATAAGGAAAACGGTCAATTGAAATAAATTCATTAGGTACTAATCTATGGATTTCACATGACTAGACAGGGGTGCAGCAATGGGTGGGCCTGGGAGGGCATAGGGCCAGCCACTGGGGAGCCAGGCCCAGCCACTGGGGAGCCAGGCCCAGCCCCAGGCCCAGCCACTGGGGAGCCAGGCCCAGCCACTGGGGAGCCAGGCCCAGCCAATCAGAATTAGTTTTTTAACCCCACAAAAGGGTGTTATTACAGACAGAAATACTCCTCAGTTTCATCAGCTGCCCGGGTGGCTGGTCTCAGACGATCCCGCAGGTGAAGAAGCCAGGTATGAAGGTCCTGGGCTGGTGTGGTTACACGTGGCCTGTAGTGGCGAGACCGGTTAGATGTACTGCCAAATTATCTTAAACAATGTTGGAGGAGGCTTATGGTAGAGCAATGAACATTCAATTCTCTAGCAACAGCTCTGGTGGATATTCCTGCATTCAGCACGCCAATTGCACGCTCCCTCAACTAGAGACATCTGTGGCATTGTGTGGTGAAAAATTGCACATTTTTGTGGCCTTTTGTTGTCCCCAGCACAAGGTGCACCTATGTAATGATCTTGCTTTTTTTTAATCAGCTTCTTGATAGGTCACACCTGTCAGGTGGCTGGATTGTCTTGGCAAAGGAGAAATGCTCACTAACAGATGTAAACTCTTTTGTTTACACTACAAAGCTTTTTTTTTTTAAAACTGAATTTATGGGATTTTTAATTTCAGCTCATGAAACACTTGTTACATGTTGAGTTTATATTTTTGTTCGGTGTAAAATAATTGCCTCCACCTTTCCATGGTTGGATTTAGACTTTAGGTTACTCTTTCCATGGTTGGATTTAGACTTTAGGTTACTCTTTCCATGGTTGGATTTAGCCTTTAGGTTACTCTTTCCATGGTTGGATTTAGACTTTAGGTTACTCTTTCCATGGTTGGATTTAGACTTTAGGTTACTCTTTCCATGGTTGGATTTAGCCTTTAGGTCACTCTTTCCATGGTTGGATTTAGACTTTAGGTTACTATTTCCATGGTTGGATTTAGACTTTAGGTTACTCTTTCCATGGTTGGATTTAGACTTTAGGTTACTCTTTCCATGGTTGGATTTAGCCTTTAGGTCACTCTTTCCATGGTTGGATTTAGACTTTAGGTTACTATTTCCATGGTTGGATTTAGACTTTAGGTTACTCTTTCCATGGTTGGATTTAGACTTTAGGTTACTCTTTCCATGGTTGGATTTAGACTTTAGGTTACTCTTTCCATGGTTGGATTTAGCCTTTAGGTAACTCTGAAGAAAGGAAAAACATGCCTCATAATATGAAATAAAATATTCCGGTTTCAAACAATGAAGTATGTTATCGAAATGCATACGGCCTAAAGCTCCCATTGTAAAGTGGTGGGAGACGCGCTGACAGCTTTTATTCCTGCACTTGAATGGTGAATAGGAGACACGCTTCAATTACCAGTTGAGAAATAAAAATAGTAGCTCTTCTTAATCGAGCACCAAAACTGTTTTGAACACAAACGAATAGCATTTTAAAATGAACGGGCGTATAGAAGCACATGTTTTACTCTGGCAGGAACACGCTGAGGAGCTGAAGGGGAAACACCACTCTGTAGGTTGTGTTGGATACATAAGAGGGCCAACCAAAATACACACAGGCCAATTTTAATTGCACAAAACTATGCAAATGAACCTATAGACCAATAAGCACGTTGGTCATTATTTTATTATTTAGTAATGGGATTGTTTTTTTCTCCTGGACACTTTGGCCGGCAGCAGTTTAAATGTTTTTATTTTATTTATTTTTTTAGCTTTTCATGTTTTTCTACAACGAAAACCCTGGTGTGTCTGATTGAACTTAAGGCACCGCTATAGAGAGGTTCAAAACATGGCTGTCAAACACAGAGACTGAGAGAGGGGCTGAATCACCTGACTGACTGGCTTGGGCCCTGTGGGAGACTGTCTAGTCCCGAACCATCTGTCTGCCACTGTGTCTCTCTGCCACTGTCTGTCTGTCTGTTGCTATGTCTTTCTGTCTCTCTGATGCTATGTCTCTGCCTCTGTCGCTATGTCTTTCTGTCTCTGCCTCTGTCGCTATGTCTTTCTGTCTCTGCCTCTGTCGCTATGTCTTTCTGTCTCTGCCTCTGTCACTGTCTGTCTCTGTCGCTATGTCTTTCTGCCTCTTTCTCTCTGCTTCTGTCAGTCACTCTGCCTCTTTCTCTCTGCCTCCGTTTCTCTCTCTCATTCATATCGTTTCACAACACTGAGTATTGGACAGTGTTATTGAATAACTCTGTGTTTGCTTCAGTTTTGTCTTATTGCATATTTGACATTTTTTGTCTGTGGATATTTCATGTCAGAGCAGCATTGATTTTTATCTTCCTTGCCCCAGCTAGGGGGACATGTCTCTGTGCTTATGAGCCAGCGTCAGTGTGATCGTCTCGGCTCTCACGCTCAACCAACTCATTTAGAATTAGGCTTTTAAGGGATTATGTGATCAATAAGAAGATGAATTAAAAATGAATCTCTTCTCTCTCTAGGCTGTATTTCTCTCACATCTCCAATGTTTAATATAGGATACAGTCACACTGCAAGTTTGCCTGCTTTCGTATCGCTGCCATTTTGAAGTAGTAATCTACTCTGTTGTGTGTCGTGAACGCAGACTGCCAGAAAGGCTTTGTGTCTCTTTGTGTTCTGGCTGCACCACTATGTAAGGAAACAAAGATATTATCATTTTAAGGCCTTTTTTAGTATTTTTGTTGCTCTAGATTGCATTAAATGACACTTACAGGTGTTTAAAAAAAACACCCCGCAAAGATCTGTCGTTAGAGAGATGACGGTTCAGGCGACACTGACTGATGGATGGCCAGAACAAGTAAGTTCAACTGATGTACTGCTTTAATAAACAGGTCTCTTCCTCTCTCTGCTGCTGACGACAAGAGGCCCTAAAACTGTCTGTTTGAGCCGCTCTCGGCCTAACTGGTAACATGGTAGTGTGTTACTCAGTGTGTTTAATAAACAGGTCTCTTCCTCTCTCTGCTGCTGACGACAAGAGGCCCTAAAACTGTCTGGTTGAGCCGCTCTCGGCCTAACTGGTAACATGGTAGTGTGTTACTCAGTGTGTTTAATAAACAGGTCTCTTCTTCTCTCTACTGCTGACGACAAGAGGCCCTAAATCTGTCTGGTTGAGCCGCTCTCGGCCTGACTGGTAACATGGTAGTGTTGTTACTCAGTGTGTTTTGATCAAACGACAGCCCTGTTTAAACAAGGGACCCACTTCACATGGCTCAGAGTGGGGTCACAACGTGGTGTTATCATGACATTCGATTAACTCTGGACTAGCTTCTGTTGAAACAAGAGAACCAGTTACATTGTGTTCCAGCCTGGGCCCGTTGGTCAGTAAGGTGAAGGAGTACCAGGTAGTTTATATTGATATATATATTGTGTTCCAGCCTGGGCCCGTTGGTCAGTAAGGTGAAGGAGTACCAGGTGGAGACTATAGTGGACACACTGTGTACCAACATGCTGGCAGACAAGGAGCAGCTCCGAGACATCTCCAGCATCGGACTGAAGACGGTCATAGGAGAACTGCCCCCGGCGTCCAGCGGTAAGTACCACCCTGACCCCTGACCTCTGACCTCTGTACCCCGATCACTTTTCCACTAGACACGGGCCTTCACAAAGCTGATCTTGGATCAGATTTTCCTTCTTTTTTTAGTTCATGATGAGTAAGGTTTCGTGGACCAGAGGGCCCGATCCATGAACTTATGGACTATCCCCTCTAGTGATGGTGTTGTAGTGTGTTAGGTAATGATCTGACGGACTATCCCCTCTAGTGATGGTGTTGTAGGTAATGATCTGATGGACTATCCCCTCTAGTGATGGTGTTGTAGTGTGTTAGGTAATGATCTGATGGACTATCCCCTCTAGTGATGGTGTTATAGGTAAGGAACTGACGGACTCTCCCCTCTAGTGATGGTGTTATAGGTAATGAACTGACGGACTATCCCCTCTAGTGATGGTGTTGTAGTGTGTTAGGTAATGAACTGATGGACTATCCCCTCTAGTGATGGCGTTGTAGTGTGTTAGGTAATGAACTGACGGACTCTCCCCTCTAGTGATGGTGTTGTAGTGTGTTAGGTAATGATCTGACGGACTATCCCCTCTAGTGATGGCGTTGTAGTGTGTTAGGTAATGAACTGACGGACTCTCCCCTCTAGTGATGGTGTTGTAGTGTGTTAGGTAATGATCTGACGGACTATCCCCTCTAGTGATGGTGTTGTAGTGTGTTAGGTAATGGACTGATGGACTATCCCCTCTAGTGATAGTGTTGTAGTGTGTTAGGTATAGTGATGGTGTTATAGGTAATGATCTGATGGACTATCCCCTCTAGTGATGGTGTTGTAGTGTGTTAGGTAATGAACTGACGGACTCTCCCCTCTAGTGATGGTGTTGTAGTGTGTTAGGTAATGATCTGATGGACTATTCCCCTCTAGTGATGGTGTTATAGGTAATGAACTGACGGACCATCCCCTCTAGTGATGGTGTTGTAGTGTGTTAGGTAATGATCTGATGGACTCTCCCCTCTAGTGATGGTGTTATAGGTAATGAACTGATGGACTATCCCCTCTAGTGATGGTGTTATAGCTAATGAACTGACGGACCATCCCCTCTAGTGATGGTGTTGTAGTGTGTTAGGTAATGAACTGACGGACTCTCCCCTCTAGTGATGGTGTTGTAGTGTGTTAGGTAATGATCTGATGGACTATCCCCTCTAGTGATGGTGTTATAGGTAATGATCTGATGGACTATCCCCTCTAGTGATGGTGTTATAGGTAATGAACTGATGGACTATCCCCTCTAGTGATGGTGTTATAGGTAATGAACTGATGGACTATCCCCTCTAGTGATGGTGTTATAGGTAATAAACTGACGGACTATCCCCTCTAGTGATGGTGTTGTAGTGTGTTAGGTAATGAACTGATGGACTATCCCTAGTGATGGTGTTGTAGTGTGTTAGGTAATGATCTGATGGACTATCCCCTCTAGTGATGGTGTTATAGGTAATGAATGATCTGATGGACTATCCCCTCTAGTGATGGTTTTATAGGTAATGATCTGATGGACTATCCCCTCTAGTGACGGTGTTATAGGTAATGAACTGACGGACTCTCCCCTCTTGCTGGATGTCCTCCTTACATCCTGGTTAATCTCCAGCTGTGTTCAGGCCTTTCCCAGTCATGTGGAGGGAGACATGGAGAAGAGAGCATCTGTTAACAGCCTAGCTTCCCCATCACCTTCAGGCATCAGCCATCTTGGCTGACAGCAGTATGACTCATTTAGCTCACTCAGCCTCTTTCTGTCGCTCTCTGTCTTTCTCCTCTCCTCTCCAACCCCCTCCCCCTGTTTCTCTTCCTCTCTCTCCTCTCCAACCTCCTCCCCCTGTTTCTCTCCCTCCTCTCCAACCCCCCCCCCCGCTGTTTCTCTCCCTCCTCTCCAACCTCCTCCCCCTGTTTCTCTCTCTCCTCTCCACCCCCTCTCTCTCCCTCTCTCCTCTACCCCTCCGTCTCACCTCTCCTCCACCCCTCCGTCTCTCCTCCACCTCTCCTCTCCTCGCCCCCAGGCTCGGCCCTGGCTGCCAGTGTGTGTAAAAAGATCACAGGCCGTCTGACCAGTGCCATCGCCAAGCAGGAGGATGTGTCAGTTCAGCTGGAGGCTCTGGACATCATGGCTGACATGCTCTGCAGGTTGGTGTGTGTTCTCCACTGTCTGACGATTGGGGTGTGTTCTCCACTGTCTGACTGTTGGTGTGTGTGTGTTCTCCACTGTCTGACTACTGGTGTGTGTGTGTTCTCCACTGTCTGACTGTTGGTCTGGACCCAGGCTGGTGTGTGTGTGTGTGTGTGTGTTCTCCACTCTCTGACCGCTGGTCTGGACCCAGGTGTGTGTGTGTGTTCTCCACTGTCTGACCGCTGGTCTGAACCCAGGTTGGTGTGTGTGTTCTCCACTGTCTGACCGCTGGTCTGGACCCAGGTGTGTGTGTGTTCTCCACTGTCTGACCGCTGGTCTGGACCCAGGTGTGTGTGTGTTCTCCACTGTCTGACCGCTGGTCTGAACCCAGGTGTGTGTGTGTTCTCCACTGTCTGACCGCTGGTCTGGACCCAGGTGTGTGTGTGTTCTCCACTGTCTGACCGCTGGTCTGGACCCAGGTTGGTGTGTGTGTTCTCCACTGTCTGACCGCTGGTCTGGACCCAGGTGTGTGTGTGTTCTCCACTCTCTGACCGCTGGTCTGAACCCAGGTGGTCTGGACCCAGGTGTATGTGTGTGTGTGTGTGTGTGTTCTCCACTGTCTGACCGCTGGTCTGGACCCAGGTGTGTGTGTGTTCTCCACTGTCTGACCGCTGGTCTGGACCCAGGTTGGTGTGTGTGTTCTCCACTGTCTGACCGCTGGTCTGAACCCAGGTGTGTGTGTGTGTGTTCTCCACTGTCTGACCGCTGGTCTGGACCCATTATAGACTATAGATGGCCCTTTGTCATTGGATTACTTTATTAGTCAGTTGGATATCTAAATGTATTTCTGATTTCTGCCTGTAAAAATGAGTTTGGGACGGTCCAGGAATGTTCTGGAGTTATGTAACTGTTTCTGGACCAGGACGGTACAGTATATTTGACAAGACGGGACAGGAATTAATTTTCACTCCTGGTGCCAACCTCTAGTCTGCTGGTGAACTTTCACCCCTCCATCCTGTCCTGCCTGCTTCCTCAGCTGACCAGACCCTACGTAGTCTATCATACCGCCTGATGACACTACATAACACTACTTAACATAGTGCTAACCTCTCTCCCTCTCCTCTAACAGACAGGGTGGTCTCCTGGTGAACTTTCACCCCTCCATCCTGTCCTGCCTGCTCCCTCAGCTGACCAGCCCCCGCCTGGCGGTGAGGAAGAGGACCATCATCGCTCTGGGTCACCTGGTCATGTCCTGTGGGAACCTGGTGTTTGTGGACCTGATTGAACACCTGCTGTCAGAGTTGTCTCGTAACGACTCCATGTCCACCACCCGTACCTACATCCAGTGTATCGCAGCCATCAGCAGACAGGCCGGACACAGGATCGGTGAGTTTCACGGAGACACACTGGGGAGGCGATAGAAGTCAATGCTGATAACGTAGTGGAGTATCTTTCATTTTTCTAGTTGAACGGTTGACACAGAAACCCTGCTGTAATTAGTATTTCAATTTCAGGACATTTTGGATCTTTTTTTTTTTATATTTGGAAATGTCAAACAATTTAGCCAACATTTTCCCAGTTAATTACCCCTTCTTTAGGTGGCAGGGTAGCCTAGTGGTTAGAGGCAGGGTAGCCTAGTGGTTAGAGGCAGGGTAGCCTAGTGGTTAGAGGCAGGGTGGCCTAGTGGTTAGAGGCAGGGTGGCCTAGTGGTTAGAGGCAGGGTGGCCTAGTGGTTAGAGGCAGGGTGGCCTAGTGGTTAGAGGCAGGGTGGCCTAGTGGTTAGAGGCAGGGTGGCCTAGTGGTTAGAGGCAGGGTAGCCTAGTGGTTAGAGGCAGGGTAGCCTAGTGGTTAGAGGCAGGGTAGCCTAGTGGTTAGAGGCAGGGTAGCCTAGTGGTTAGAGGCAGGGTAGCCTAGTGGTTAGAGGCAGGGTAGCCTAGTGGTTAGAGGCAGGGTAGCCTAGTGGTTAGAGGCAGGGTAGCCTAGTGGTTAGAGGCAGGGTAGCCTAGTGGTTAGAGGCAGGGTAGCCTAGTGGTTAGAGGCAGGGTAGCCTAGTGGTTAGAGGCAGGGTAGCCTAGTGGTTAGAGGCAGGGTAGCCTAGTGGTTAGAGGCAGGGTAGCCTAGTGGTTAGAGGCAGGGTAGCCTAGTGGTTAGAGGCAGGGTAGCCTAGTGGTTAGAGGCAGGGTAGCCTAGTGGTTAGAGGCAGGGTAGCCTAGTGGTTAGAGGCAGGGTAGCCTAGTGGTTAGAGGCAGGGTAGCCTAGTGGTTAGAGGCAGGGTAGCCTAGTGGTTAGAGGCAGGGTAGCCTAGTGGTTAGAGGCAGGGTAGCCTAGTGGTTAGAGGCAGGGTAGCCTAGTGGTTAGAGGCAGGGTAGCCTAGTGGTTAGAGGCAGGGTAGCCTTGTGGTTAGAGGCAGGGTAGCCTAGTGGTTAGAGGCAGGGTAGCCTAGTGGTTAGAGGCAGGGTAGCCTAGTGGTTAGAGGCAGGGTAGCCTAGTGGTTAGAGGAAGGTAGCCTAGTGGTTAGAGGAGGGGTAGCCTAGTGGTTAGAGACAGGGTAGCCTAGTGGTTAGAAACAGGGTAGCCTAGTGGTTAGAGGAGGGGTAGCCTAGTGGTTAGAGGCGGGGTAGCCTAGGGGTTAGAGGCGGGGTAGCCTAGAGGTTAGAGGCGGGGTAGCCTAGTGGTTAGAGGCGGGGTAGCCTAGTGGTTAGAGGCGGGGTAGCCTAGTGGTTAGAGGCGGGGTAGCCTAGTGGTTAGAGGCGGGGTAGCCTAGTGTTTAGAGGCGGGGTAGCCTAGTGGTTAGAGGCGGGGTAGCCTAGTGGTTAGAGGCGGGGTAGCCTAGTGGTTAGAGGCGGGGTAGCCTAGTGGTTAGAGGCGGGGTAGCCTAGTGGTTAGAGGCGGGGTAGCCTAGCGGTTAGAGGCGGGGTAGCCTAGCGGTTAGAGGCGGGGTAGCCTAGCGGTTAGAGGCGGGGTAGCCTAGCGGTTAGAGGCGGGGTAGCCTAGCGGTTAGAGGCGGGGTAGCCTAGCGGTTAGAGGCGGGGTAGCCTAGCGGTTAGAGGAAGGTGGCCTAGCGGTTAGAGGCGGGGTGGCCTAGCGGTTAGTGGCCTGGCTGTCGGAGGCGGGGGGTGGCCTAGCGGTCAGAGGCGGGGTAGCCTAGCGGTTAGTGGCCTGGCGGTCGGAGGCGGGGGGTGGCCTAGCGGTTAGAGGCGGGGTAGCCTAGCGGTTAGTGGCCTGGCGGTCGGAGGCGGGGGGTGGCCTAGTGGTTAGAGGCGGGGTAGCCTAGCGGTTAGTGTCCTGGCGGTCGGAGGCGGGGGGTGGCCTAGTGGTTAGAGGCGGGGTAGCCTAACGGTTAGTGGCCTGGCGGTCGGAGGCGGGGGGTGGCCTAGTGGTTAGAGGCGGGGTAGCCTAGTGGTTAGAGGCGGGGTAGCCTAGCGGTTAGTGGCCTGGCGGTCGGAGGCGTGGGGTGGCCTAGTGGTTAGAGGCGGGGTAGCCTAGCGGTTAGTGCCCTGGCGGTCGGAGGCGGGGGGTGGCCTAGTGGTTAGAGGCGGGGTAGCCTAGTGGTTAGAGGCGGGGTAGCCTAGCGGTTAGTGGCCTGGCGGTCAGAGGCGGGGGGTGGCCTAGTGGTTAGAGGCGGGGTAGCCTAGCGGTTAGTGGCCTGGCGGTCGGAGGCGGGGGGTGGCCTAGTGGTTAGAGGCGGGGTAGCCTAGCTGTTAGTGGCCTGGTGGTCGGAGGCGGGGGGTGGCCTAGTGGTTAGAGGCGGGGTAGCCTAGCGGTTAGTGGCCTGGCGGTCGGAGGCGGGGGGTGGCCTAGTGGTTAGAAGCGGGGTAGCCTAGCGGTTAGTTGCCTGGTGGTCGGAGGCGGGGGGTGGCCTAGTGGTTAGAGGCGGGGTAGCCTAGCGGTTAGTGGCCTGGCGGTCGGAGGCGGGTGGTGGCCTTGTTCTTAACTGACTAGTTAAATAAAGGTAAAATAACTTAGAGACAGGGTAGCCTAGTGTTTAGAGGAAGGTAGCCATTTCCATTTGACTTCTTCTTTTTTTTAAAGAATAACCCCCGAAGGAAGTCATTGTCTCCTTGATGTTTGAGAGAAGCCATTACTTCTGGTCTGGGACGTGACAGTTTGACAGGAGACGGGAGAGTCTCCTCTTTCTGTCCTTATTTACCTGTCAATCTGTCACTTTCTCCTCTCTCTGGAAGAGTGGAGGAAGGAGAGTGTTTTTGTGGAGGGAAATGGAGAGAGAGAGAGAGAAGTCGTTGAGGCTAGCCTAGCTCCTCTTTTTCTCTCTCTTTTCTCCCACCCCATCAACCAATCACACGCTGTGTTTGATGAGCCAGGGACGGCAGTGATTTAAGATGTGCAAGATTACTTCAGTGAAGAGCAGCACTCCCAAAACTATTTGTCTCCTCGCTCTCCCGCCGGTCTCTCTCCATATCCTGCCATCCCCTGTTTTTAATTAACTTTTCTTGTCATCTTGAAAGAGCTCGCTCTACAATTTTGCTTAAAAAAAACACAAAAGCCTTTATCTAGCTGTAACTTGTAATTTGCTCTTCTCAGTGGGTTCTGGGCTTCTTTTTAAAGTCTGAGGCTTACTTCCCTTCATGTCCCATTTTTAGATGAAAGAATATGAAGCTGTTACTAATGGAGTGACAGCTAACATTCAGTTTGAATGGAATTATTAATGTGTGTGTGTGTCCGTGTGTGTCCTCAGGTGAGTACTTGGAGAAGATCATTCCTCTGGTGGTGAAGTTCTGTAACATAGACGACGATGAGCTGAGAGAATACTGCATCCAGGCCTTCGAGTCCTTCGTCAGGAGGTGAGAGAGAGAGAGACACGCGTCCTATTTTTTTAAACGTCTTCAGAGTTAGCCAAGGGGTATTTGTTTTTATGTCCAGAGAAACACAGAACGGCAGGAAAAATAATGAATCCCGGAATTCTCAGTGAACGTGGGTAATTTATTCACCCTAAAGTGGGTTGACCTGTGTTGTGATTGGATGCTCTCGTCTCTCTCCTCGTCTACGTTTAGCCTCCCACTGTTTCTGTGATGAGAAGCCCTTTCATCCGGTTTATCTGGTGCCTTTTATGGATTACATCAAACAAGTGTTTGGGAGAGAGGGAGAACTAGTGTTGGGAGATGACTGTGGTGCTGTCTGTCCTCCCCAGATTACCACGAGGAGAAGAAAGGCTGAGAGATGGTAGAGAGGGAGAACTAGTGTTGGGAGATGACTGTGGTGCTGTCTGTCCTCCCCAGATTACCACGAGGAGAAGAAAGGCTGAGAGATGGTAGAGAGGGAGAACTAGTGTTGGGAGATGACTGTGGTGCTGTCTGTCCTCCCCAGATTACCACGAGGAGAAGAAAGGCTGAGAGATGGTAGAGAGGGAGAACTAGTGTTGGGAGATGACTGTGGTGCTGTCTGTCCTCCCCAGATTACCACGAGGAGAAGAAAGGCTGAGAGATGGTAGAGAGGGAGAACTAGTGTTGGGAGATGACTGTGGTGCTGTCTGTCCTCCCCAGATTACCACGAGGAGAAGAAAGGCTGAGAGATGGTAGAGAGGGAGAACTAGTGTTGGGAGATGACTGTGGTGCTGTCTGTCCTCCCCAGATTACCACGAGGAGAAGAAAGGCTGAGAGATGGTAGAGAGGGAGAACTAGTGTTGGGAGATGACTGTGGTGCTGTCTGTCCTCCCCAGATTACCACGAGGAGAAGAAAGGCTGAGAGATGGTAGAGAGGGAGAACTAGTGTTGGGAGATGACTGTGGTGCTGTCTGTCCTCCCCAGATTACCACGAGGAGAAGAAAGGCTGAGAGATGGTAGAGAGGGAGAACTAGTGTTGGGAGATGACTGTGGTGCTGTCTGTCCTCCCAGATTACCATGAGGAGAAGAAAGGCTGAGAGATGGTAGAGAGGGAGAACTAGTGTTGGGAGATGACTGTGGTGCTGTCTGTCCTCCCCAGATTACCACGAGGAGAAGAAAGGCTGAGAGATGGTAGAGAGGGAGAACTAGTGTTGGGAGATGACTGTGCTGCTGTCTGTCCTCCCCAGATTACCACGAGGAGAAGAAAGGCTGAGAGATGGGAGAGAGGGAGAACTAGTGTTGGGAGATGACTGTGGTGCTGTCTGTCCTCCCCAGATTACCACGAGGAGAAGAAAGGCTGAGAGATGGTAGAGAGGGAGAACTAGTGTTGGGAGATGACTGTGGTGCTGTCTGTCCTCCCCAGATTACCACGAGGAGAAGAAAGGCTGAGAGATGGTAGAGAGGGAGAACTAGTGTTGGGAGATGACTGTGGTGCTGTCTGTCCTCCCCAGATTACCACGAGGAGAAGAAAGGCTGAGAGATGGTAGAGAGGGAGAACTAGTGTTGGGAGATGACTGTGGTGCTCTCTGTCCTCCCCAGATTACCACGAGGAGAAGAAAGGCTGAGAGATGGGAGAGAGGGAGAACTAGTGTTGGGAGATGACTGTGGTGCTCTCTGTCCTCCCCAGATTACCACGAGGAGAAGAAAGGCTGAGAGATGGGAGTCTTTATTAGTGGAAACTAAACGCAACTCAACCATGAAGGACTTTTCAATCTCTCTCTCTCTCTCTCTCTCTCTCTCTCTCTCTCCCTCCCCAGGTGTCCAAAGGAGGTTTATCCACATGTGGGCACTGTCATTAGCATCTGTCTGAAGTATTTGACCTACGACCCCAACTATAACTACGATGACGAGGATGAAGATGAGAATGCCATGGATGCCGACGGAGCAGACGAAGACTATCAAGGTAAACCCTCTCTCACACACACCACACTCTCTCACACACACCACACTCTCTCACACACACCACTCTCTCACACACACCACTCTCTCACACACACCACACTCTCACACACACCACACACTCTGTCACACACACCACACACTCTGTCACACACACCACACACTCTGTCACACACACCACACACTCTGTCACACACACCACACTCTGTCACACACACCACACTCTGTCACACACACCACACTCTGTCACACACACCACACTCTGTCACACACACCACACTCTGTCACACACACCACACTCTGTCACACACACCACACTCTCTCACACACACCACACTCTCTCACACACACCACACTCTCTCACACACACCACACTCTCTCACACACACCACACTCTCTCACACACACCACACTCTCTCACACACACACTCTCTCTCACACACCACACTCTCTCTCACACACCACACTCTCTCTCACACACCACACTCTCTCTCACACACCACACACTCTCTCACACACCACACACACTCACACACACCAAACTCACTCTCACACACCACACTCTCTCTCACACACCACACTCTCTCTCACACACCACACTCTCTCTCACACACCACACTCTCTCTCACACACCACACTCTCTCACACACACCACACTCTCTCACACACACCACACTCTCTCACACACACCACACACTCTCTCACACACCACACACTCTGTCACACACACCACACACTCTGTCACACACACCACACTCTGTCACACACACCACACTCTGTCACACACACCACACTCTGTCACACACACCACACTCTGTCACACACACCACACTCTGTCACACACACCACACTCTCTCACACACACCACACTCTCTCACACACACCACACTCTCTCACACACACCACACTCTCTCACACACACCACACTCTCTCACACACACCACACTCTCTCACACACACCACACTCTCTCACACACACCACACTCTCTCACACACACCACACTCTCTCACACACACCACACTCTCTCACACACACCACACTCTCTCACACACACCACACTCTCTCACACACACCACACTCTCTCACACACACCACACTCTCTCACACACACCACACTCTCTCACACACCACACACACTCTCTCACACACCACACACACTCTCTCACACACCACACACACTCTCTCACACACCACACACACTCTCTCTCACACACCACACACACTCTCTCTCACACACCACACTCTCTCTCACACACCACACTCTCTCTCACACACCACACTCTCTCTCACACACCACACTCTCTCTCACACACCACACTCTCTCTCACACACCACACTCTCTCTCACACACCACACTCTCTCTCACACACCACACTCTCTCTCACACACCACACTCTCTCTCACACACCACACTCTCTCTCACACACCACACTCTCTCTCACACACCACACACTCTGTCACACACCACACACTCTGTCACACACACCACACACTCTGTCACACACACCACACTCTCTCACACACACACCACACTCTCTCACACACACCACACTCTCTCACACACCACACTCTCTCACACACCACACACACACACACACCACACACCACACACACACCACACACCACACACACACCACACACACACACACACATTCTCTCACACACCACACACACTCTCTCACACACCACACACACTCTCTCACACACCACACACACTCTCTCACACACCACACACACTCTCTCACACACTCTCTCACACACTCTCTCACACACTCTCTCACACACTCTCTCACACACTCTCTCACACACTCTCTCACACACTCTCTCACACACACTCAAGGTACTGTGAGAGCTCATGGTCATTCTATCTCAGGTTTATTTATTTATCCAGGTTAGTCTCGTTCAGATTATCAACTAGTTTTTTGGTGGTATATCGTATTTGTAAATAGCCACAGGATAGTTTTTTCAATACAGTCAATTCTTTCTTTAAAAAAATGTGTTTTGATTATCTGTAGCTGCTAGTTAACACCTACAGTCAACTTGTTCAGGGCGTTAGGAGATCAAGCAGATGTCCTTCTTCATTTCACCTGACACACTGTTTTCCATTCGTTCCCCAGAACAGTTAAACCAGTCCGGTGTTTTTGTAAAAAAAAAAAGGCACAACAGGAGAAAGAGGGAGCCGGTTGAGTCCGTAGAGTTCTGTGTTTTGAGTCTCCGAGTCTCTGTTGTGCAGCACGTCAGGTGATGAAGTTACACTTGGGATGGAATTCACTACTAAATGGAATTCACTACTAGACGGAATTCAGTACTAGATGGAATTCACTACTAGATGGAATTCACTACTAGATGGAATTCACTACTAGATGGAATTCACTACTAGATGGAATTCACTACTAGATGGAATTCACTACTAGATGGAATTCACTACTAGATGGAATTCACTACTAGATGGAATTCACTACTAGATGGAATTCACTACTAGATGGAATTCACTACTAGATGGAATTCACTACTAGATGGAATTCACTACTAGATGGAATTCACTACTAGATGGAGTTCACTACTAGATGGAATTCACTACTAGATGGAATTCACTACTAGATGGAATTCACTACTAGATGTTTACCATCAGATATCTTCTAATGTCTTTCTGCCAGAAGTCACAGAGCTCTAGAGGTTTCTGTTACTTTACATCCGGTAGCTACTAGCTATGCTTGTAACTTTACATCCGGTAGCTACTAGCTATGCTTGTATAACTTTACATCTGTTAGCTACAAGCTATGCTTGCTACATTGGGTAGCTAGCTACTAGCTATGCTTGCTACATTGGGTAGCTACTAGCTATGCTTGTGTAACTTTACATTGGGTAGCTACTAGCTATGCTTGTATAACTTTACATCCGGTAGCTACCAGCTATGCTTGTGTTACTTTACATCCGGTAGCTACTAGCTATGCTTGTGTTACTTTACATCGGGTAGCTATTAGCTATGCTTGTGTTACTTTACATCGGGTAGCTATTAGCTATGCTTGTGTTACTTTACATCGGGTAGCTACTAGCTATGCTTGTATAACTTTACATCGGGTAGCTACTAGCTATGCTTGTATAACTTTACATCCGGTAGCTACTAGCTATGCTTGTGTTACTTTACATCCGGTAGCTACTAGCTATGCTTGTGTAACTTTACATCCGGTAGCTACTAGCTATGCTTGTGTAACTTTACATCCGGTAGCTACTAGCTATGCTTGTGTTACTTTACATCCGGTAGCTACTAGCTATGCTTGTGTAACTTTACATTGGGTAGCTACTAGCTATGCTTGTTACTTTACATCCGGTAGCTACTAGCTATGCTTGTGTTACTTTACATCCGGTAGCTACTAGCTATGCTTGTTACTTTACATCCGGTAGCTACTAGCTATGCTTGTGTAACTTTACATCCGGTAGCTACTAGCTATGCTTGTGTAACTTTACATTGGGTAGCTACTAGCTATGCTTGTATAACTTTTATGAGCTGGGTTTGCCCGTCTTCGCAATTTAGTTTATGCTCGTTTGCGCTCCTTAGCATTTAGCGATGTGATTTCGCTATTACTTGTCCTAATTCTGTTAGCATTCTGGTAGCAGAGACCCAATGGGCGTTTCTTTTTAGCGCCCCCTTGTGTGCTATGCTGGTAATAGTGTAAATCCCGGGATGGCAGATGAACGATATGACTGTATGGAAATCTGTATACCGCCCAAGCCTGCTATCAGCCTGCTCTCAGCCTGCTCTCAGCCTGCTCTCACCCAAGCCTGCTCTCACCCAAGCCTGCTCTCACCCAAGCCTGCTCTCACCCAAGCCTGCTCTCACCCAAGCCTGCTCTCACCCAAGCCTGCTCTCACCCAAGCCTGCTCTCACCCAAGCCTGCTCTCACCCAAGCCTGCTCTCACCCAAGCCTGCTCTCACCCAAGCCTGCTCTCAGCCTACTATCAGCCTGCTATCAGCCTACTATCAGCCTACTATCAGCCTACTCTCAGCCTGCTCTCAGCCTACTATCAGCCTGCTCTCAGCCTGCTCTCAGCCTGCTCTCAGCCTGCTCTCAGCCTACTATCAGCCTGCTCTCAGCCTGCTATCAGCCTACTCTCAGCCTACTCTCAGCCTGCTCTCAGCCTGCTCTCAGCCTACTCTCAGCCTGCTCTCAGCCTGCTCTCAGCCTGCTCTCAGCCTACTCTCAGCCTACTCTCAGCCTGCTCTCAGCCTGCTCTCAGCCTGCTCTCAGCCTGCTCTCAGCCTGCTCTCAGCCTGCTCTCAGCCTACTCTCAGCCTGCTCTCAGCCTGCTCTCAGCCTGCTCTCAGCCTGCTCTCAGCCTGCTCTCAGCCTACTCTCAGCCTGCTCTCAAGGCTTTACACCTTTATTTACATCCCCCTCAGGGACAATCAAGAAAGGTATTGCCACCTCTCTAATAATAACCTCCTCCACTTGTTAAGAAGAGGAATATAGGACTCTTCATCACTTCAGGAGATGCGTGTGTCTCCTCTATATATATATATATATATATATATATATATATATATATATATATGTGTGTGTTTATTTATATTTATAGCTAGACTCTTCACCACTTCAGAAGAGACCTATAGGACTCTTCATCACTTCAGGAGAGACCTATAGGACTCGTCTCTTCAGCGATCTGCCTCCGTGTGAGAGAAGTTAGAACTAGTTCTATCTATTAAATGTGTCTTCCATTTTCAGGAGTCTTACTGTGTGCAGAATAACCCCCAGTTGTAAGTCCCCACTGCACTGACACGGTTAGTGTGTCGTTTGTTGCTTTGACTGTAAGAGCTCAGCCAGAAAGACAATCTGTTGCTTGGCCACGCATGAGCACTGTGAAATAAACATAGAATAATGGACTAAATATTGAAGGCAGGCAGCCAGCCAGCCTCCCTCTCTCCCTCCCTCCCTCTGTCTCCTCTCTGTCTCTCTCCCTCCCTCTGTCTCCTCTCTGTCTCTCTCCCTCCCTCTGTCTCCTCTCTGTCTCTCTCCCTCCCTCTCCCTCCCTCTCCCTCCCTCTGTCTCTCTCCCTCCCTCTGTCTCTCTCCCTCCCTCTGTCTCTCTCCCTCCCTCTGTCTCTCTCCCTCCCTCTGTCTCTCTCCCTCTCTCTGTCTCTCTCCCTCTCTCTGTCTCTCTCCCTCTCTCTGTCTCTCTCCCTCTCTCTCTCCCTCTGTCTCTCTCCTTGCCTTGTTATGAGACTGAATGTTATTATCTACAGTCTGAATGGAGGACTGCTATTGGAGCAGGTAATGCTAGCTGTTTTCAGCAGGCCTCCTGTCATTACATCTACTATAGCTGATAGAGATGGCTCTCTGTCCTTGTCATTACTAGCAGTGTGTGAGGACTGAGGACCAGACAGGCTTTTGTGATGTCACCTTGTTGAAGCTTTCACCTGAGTCTTCTCCTGTAACACTGTTCCTCCCAGGCGGGTGCATCTTATACTGTGTTGCTGAGTCTCTCCCCTTCCTCCTCTCTGTCCCCTTCCTCTTCTCTGTCCCCTTCCTCTTCTCTGTCCCCTTCCTCTTCTCTGTCCCCTTCCTCTTCTCTGTCCCCTTCCTCTTCTCTGTCCCCTTCCTCTTCTCTGTCCCCTTCCTCCTCTCTGTCCCCTTCCTCCTCTCTTCCCTGACTCACACACTCTCTGGTTGTCATATCTCTCCTCTCTGTCCCCTTTCTCCTCTCTGTCCCCTTTGTCCTCTCTGTCCCCTTTGTCCTCTCTGTCCCCTTTGTCCTCTCTGTCCCCTTTGTCCTCTCTGTCCCCTTTCTCCTCTCTGTCCCCTTTCTCCTCTCTGTCCCCTTTCTCCTCTCTGTCCCCTTTCTCCTCTCTGTCCCCTTTCTCCTCTCTGTCCCCTTTCTCCTCTCTGTCCCCTTCCTCCTCTCTGTCCCCTTCCTCCTCTCTGTCCCCTCCCTCCTCTCTGTCCCCTCCCTCCTCTCTGTCCTCTCCCTCCTCTCTCTCCTCTCTGTCCCCCTTCCTCCTCTCTTCCCTGACTCACACACTCTCTGGTTGTCATATCTCTCCTCTCTGTCCCCTTTCTCCTCTCTGTCCCCTTTCTCCTCTCTGTCCCCTTTCTCCTCTCTGTCCCCTTTCTCCTCTCTGTCCCCTTTCTCCTCTCTGTCCCCTCCCTCCTCTCTGTCCCCTCCCTCCTCTCTGTCCTCTCCCTCTCTGTCCTCTCCCTCCTCTCTGTCCTCTCCCTCCTCTCTGTCCTCTCCCTCCTCTCTGTCCTCTCCCTCCTCTCTGTCCTCTCCCTCCTCTCTGTCCTCTCCCTCCTCTCCGTCCTCTCTGTCCCCTTCCTCCTCTCTTCCCTGACTCACACACTCTCTGGTTGTCATATCTCTCCTCTCTGTCCCCTTCCTCCTCTCTGTCCCCTTCCTCCTCTCTGTCCCCTTCCTCCTCTCTCTCCTCTCTGTCCCCTTCCTCCTCTCTTCCCTGACTCACACACTCTCTGGTTGTCGTGTCTCTCCACCAACCATAGTGTATGCTCCCAGAATGCTGAAGTATTTCATTTATAAAGTGGCTCTTGACAACGAGTGTTTTTTGGAGCCTGGAGTGTTGCTCGTATCTTCTACAGCACTAAGCTTTAGCACAGTTTGCCAGTCATCCATAAATCATATTCCTACTTATTCCTATTGGCTGCTTCCTTTAATAATGAATGGTGCTGACTGACTGGCTGTGTGTAGCTAGCTTGTAAACAGGCCCAGGGCAGCACAGTGTTGGGACTAGCCTCCTAGTCTCATCAGGCCCAGGGCAGCACAGTGTTGGGACTAGCCTCCTAGTCTCATCAGGCCCAGGGCAGCACAGTGTTGGGACTAGCCTCCTAGTCTCATCATGCCCAGGGCAGCACAGTGTTGGGACTAGCCTCCTAGTCTCATCAGGCCCAGGGCAGCACAGTGTTGGGACTAGCCTCCTAGCCTCATCAGGCCCAGGGCAGCACAGTGTTGGGACTAGCCTCCTAGTCTCATCAGGCCCAGGGCAGCACAGTGTTGGGACTAGCCTCCTAGCCTCATCAGGCCCAGGGCAGCACAGTGTTGGGACTAGCCTCCTAGTCTCATCAGGCCCAGGGCAGCACAGTGTTGGGACTGGTCTCATCAGGCCCAGGGCAGCACAGTGTTGGGACTGGTCTCATCAGGCCCAGGGCAGCACAGTGTTGGGGCTGGTCTCATCAGGCCCAGGGCAGCACAGTGTTGGGACTGGTCTCATCAGGCCCAGGGCAGCACAGTGTTGGGGCTGGTCTCATCAGGCCCAGGGCAGCACAGTGCTGGGACTAGCCTCATCAGGCCCAGGGCAGCAGAGTGTTGGGAATGGTCTCATCAGGCCCAGTGCAGCACAGTGTTGGGAATGGTCTCATCAGGCCCAGTGCAGCACAGTGCTGGGACTAGTCTCATCAGGCCCAGGGCAGCACAGTGCTGGGACTAGCCTCATCAGGCCCAGGGCAGCACAGTGTTGGGACTAGCCTCATCAGGCCCAGGGCAGCACAGTGTTGGGAATGGTCTCATCAGGCCCAGTGCAGCACAGTGTTGGGAATGGTCTCATCAGGCCCAGTGCAGCACAGTGCTGGGACTAGTCTCATCAGGCCCAGTGCAGCACAGTGCTGGGACTAGCCTCATCAGGCCCAGGGCAGCACAGTGTTGGGACTAGTCTCATCAGGCCCAGGGCAGCACTGTGTTGGGACTAGCCTCATCAGGCCCAGGGTAGCACTGTGTTGGGACTAGCCTAATCAGGCCCAGGGCAGCACAGTGTTGGGACTAGCCTCCTGGTCTTATCAGGCCCAGGGCAGCACAGTGCTGGGACTAGCCTTGTGGTCTCATCAGGCCCAGGGCAGCACAGTGTTGGGACTAGCCTCATCAGGCCCAGGGCAGCACAGTGTTGGGACTAGCCTCATCAGGCCCAGGGCAGTACAGTGTTGGGACTAGCCTCCTAGTCTGTGATGATTGAGTGTATCTCTGTCAAACTTCACAGGTCAAATCTCATTGGAAGGATTTGAGGTTAGGCCCTGGAACAACCATGTGATGACCGTATTGTTTGTGGTCGTCAGGTGGTAGTCAGGTGGTCGCTCTAGACTAGTAGATGTGCTGTGTGTAATCTGTGTTTGAGATGTGGTAGTCAGGTGGTAGTCAGGTGGTAGTCAGGTGGTCGCCAGGTGGTCGTCAGGTGGTCGCTCTAGACTAGTAGATCTGCTGTGTGTAACCTGTGTTTGAGATGTGGTAGTCAGGTGGTAGTCAGGTGGTCTCTCTAGACTAGTAGCTGTGCTGTGTGTAACCTGTGTTTTGAGATGTGGTCGCCAGGTGGTCGTCAGGTGGTCTCTCTAGACTAGTAGCTGTGCTGTGTGTAACCTGTGTTTGAGATGTGGTCGTCAGGTGGTAGTCAGGTGGTAGTCAGGTGGTAGTCAGGTGGTCGCTCTAGACTAGTAGCTGTGCTGTGTGTAACCTGTGTTTTGAGATGTGGTCGCCAGGTGGTCGTCAGGTGGTAGTCAGGTGGTCGTCAGGTGGTAGTCAGGCGGTCTCTCTAGACTAGTAGCTGTGCTGTGTGTAACCTGTGTTTGAGATGTGGTAGTCAGGTGGTAGCCAGGTGGTCGTCAGGTGGTAGCCAGGTGGTCGTGAGGTGGTAGTCAGGATGGTAGTCAGGTGGTAGTCGGGTGGTAGCCAGGTGGTCTCTCTAGACTAAATGTGCTGTGCTGTGTGTAACCTGTGTTTGAGATGTGGTCGTCAGGTGGTCGTCAGGTGGTCTCTCTAGACTAGTAGATGTGCTGTGTGTAACCTGTGTTTGAGATGTGGTCGTCAGGTGGTCGTCAGGTGGTCGTCAGGTGGTCTCTCTAGACTAGTAGCTGTGCTGTGTGTAACCTGTGTTTGCGATGTGGTAGTCAGGTGGTAGTCAGGTGGTAGTCAGGTGGTCTCTCTAGACTAGTAGATGTGCTGTGTGTAACCTGTGTTTGAGATGTGGTAGTCGGGTGGTAGTCAGGTGGTCTCTCTAGACTAGTAGCTGTGCTGTGTGTAACCTGTGTTTGAGATGTGGTAGTCAGGTGGTAGTCGGGTGGTAGTCAGGTGGTCTCTCTAGACTAGTAGCTGTGCTGTGTGTAACCTGTGTTTGAGATGTGGTAGTCGGGTGGTAGTCAGGTGGTCTCTCTAGACTAGTAGCTGTGCTGTGTGTAACCTGTGTTTGAGATGTGGTAGTCAGGTGGTAGTCAGATGGTCTCTCTAGACTAGTAGCTGTGCTGTGTGTAACCTGTGTTTGAGATGTGGTAGTCGGGTGGTAGTCAGGTGGTCTCTCTAGACTAGTAGCTGTGCTGTGTGTAACCTGTGTTTGAGATGTGGTAGTCAGGTGGTCTCTCTAGACTAGTAGATGTGCTGTGTGTAACCTGTGTTTGAGATGTGGTAGTCAGGTGGTAGTCAGGTGGTAGTCAGGTGGTCTCTCTAGACTAGTAGCTGTGCTGTGTGTAACCTGTGTTTGAGATGTGGTAGTCGGGTGGTAGTCAGGTGGTCTCTCTAGACTAGTAGCTGTGCTGTGTGTAACCTGTGTTTGAGATGTGGTAGTCAGGTGGTCGCTCTAGACTAGTAGATGTGCTGTGTGTAACCTGTGTTTAAGATGTTGGTGTTTTCTACCAGCTAATGTAACTATTGTCATCCGCTCTAATACCTAACACAGTCTAGCAGCAGTTATTATCTAACCTCACATTCCCACCGCCCTTTGACCTCTGACCTTTTTTTTTTTTTTACAGGAAGTGATGACGAGTACAGCGACGACGACGACATGAGCTGGAAGGTTCGCCGTGCGGCCGCCAAGTGTCTGGATGCCGTGGTCAGCACACGCCACGAGATGCTGCCTGAGTTCTACCGGACCGTGTCGCCCGCGCTCATCGCCCGCTTCAAGGCACACACACACACACACACACACACACACACACACACACACACACACACACACACACACACACACACACACACACACACTACCTCTGTGCTCCTCTAGGGCTACATCTTCCAGGGAGTTTTACCTAGCCGTTGGGCATCTGTTGTTTGTTTGCTCTCTGAGTCGAGGCCGCGTTACTACAAAGAGTAAAAGCACTTTGATATCAACAGTTGTCACAAAAAGGGATTTTATCAATACAATTTGATTGGCTGATGTATTGACTGTAGGAGCGGGAGGAGAACGTGAAGGCTGATGTATTGACTGATGTATTGATTGTAGGAGCGGGAGGAGAACGTGAAGGCTGATGTATTGGCTGATGTATTGATTGTAGGAGCGGGAGGAGAACGTGAAGGCTGATGTATTGATTGTAGGAGCGGGAGGAGAACGTGAAGGCTGATGTATTGATTGGTGGATTGTAGGAGCGGGAGGAGAACGTGAAGGCTGATGTATTGATTGTAGGAGCGGGAGGAGAACGTGAAGGCTGATGTATTGATTATAGGAGCGGGAGGAGAACGTGAAGGCTGATGTATTGATTGTAGGAGCGGGAGGAGAATGTGAAGGCTGATGTATTGACTGATGTATTGATTGTAGGAGCGGGAGGAGAACGTGAAGGCTGATGTATTGACTGATGTATTGATTGTAGGAGCGGGAGGAGAACGTGAAGGCTGATGTATTGATTGTAGGAGCGGGAGGAGAACGTGAAGGCTGATGTATTGACTGATGTATTGATTGTAGGAGCGGGAGGAGAACGTGAAGGCTGATGTATTGACTGATGTATTGATTGTAGGAGCGGGAGGAGAACGTGAAGGCTGACGTGTTCCATGCCTACCTGTCGTTGCTGAAGCAGACACGTCCTGCTCAGAGCTGGCTGTGTGACCCAGATGCCATGGAACAGGGAGAGACTCCGCTCACCATGCTGCAGAACCAGGTAAAACACACAGAGAGAGCGAGAGGCACCGCCCAGACCTTAAGTTCTACAAGCCAATGGTGGGTGATGTTCTTTTAGCCAAGGATCGAAAATATGTGCCGTGTGATATTTCAAAAATACACATTTTCGGGCTGTTTTGGCACGTTCCCTACTAGCCTGGGCTTAAAGATACTACCTGGTTACCTGTATTAATGGTACTACCTGGTTACCTGTATTAATGGTACTACCTGGTTACCTGTATTAATGGTACTACCTGGTTACCTGTATTAATGGTACTACCTGGTTACCTGTATTAATGGTACTACCTGGTTACCTGTATTAATGGTACTACCTGGTTACCTGTATTAAAGGTACTACCTGGTTACCTGTATTAATGGTACTACCTGGTTACCTGTATTAATGGTACTACCTGGTTACCTGTATTAATGGTACTACCTGGTTACCTGTATTAAAGGTACTACCTGGTTACCTGTATTAATGGTACTACCTGGTTACCTGTATTAAAGGTACTACCTGGTTACCTGTATTAATGGTACTACCTGGTTACCTGTATTAATGGTACTACCTGGTTACCTGTATTAATGGTACTACCTGGTTACCTGTATTAATGGTACTACCTGGTTACCTGTATTAATGGTACTACCTGGTTACCTGTATTAATGGTACTACCTGGTTACCTGTATTAATGGTACTACCTGGTTACCTGTGTTAATGGTACTACCTGGTTACCTGTGTTAATGGTACTACCTGGTTACCTGTATTAATGGTACTACCTGGTTACCTGTATTAATGGTACTACCTGGTTACCTGTATTAAAGGTACTACCTGGTTACCTGTATTAATGGTACTACCTGGTTACCTGTATTAAAGGTACTACCTGGTTACCTGTATTAAAGGTACTACCTGGTTACCTGTATTAAAGGTACTACCTGGTTACCTGTATTAATGGTACTACCTGGTTACCTGTATTAAAGGTACTACCTGGTTACCTGTATTGATGCATCACACCAATGTCATACTCCTATGTTAATACACACACACCACACCCCACACACACACCACACACCTATCTCACACACACACAGAGAGGGTCGAAAGAGTTGTATGTTTATATCTCCTAGTGGTAGTTCTAGTATGTATTAGTCAGTATATCTATATCTCCTAGTGGTATTTCTAGTATATCTATATCTCCTAGTGGTATTTCTAGTATATCTATATCTCCTAGTGGTAGTTCTAGTATATCTATATCTCCTAGTGGTAGTTCTAGTATATCTATATCTCCTAGTGGTAGTTCTAGTATATCTATATCTCCTAGTGGTAGTTCTAGTATATCTATATCTCCTAGTGGTATTTCTAGTATATCTATATCTCCTAGTGGTAGTTCTAGTATGTATTAGTCAGTAGTATGTCTATATCTCCTAGTGGTAGTTCTAGTATGTATTAGTCAGTATATCTATATCTCCTAGTGGTATTTCTAGTATATCTATATCTCCTAGTGGTATTTCTAGTATATCTATATCTCCTAGTGGTAGTTCTAGTATATCTATATCTCCTAGTGGTAGTTCTAGTATATCTATATCTCCTAGTGGTAGTTCTAGTATATCTATATCTCCTAGTGGTAGTTCTAGTATATCTATATCTCCTAGTGGTATTTCTAGTATATCTATATCTCCTAGTGGTAGTTCTAGTATGTATTAGTCAGTAGTATGTCTATATCTCCTAGTGGTAGTTCTAGTATGTATTAGTCAGTATGTATTAGTCAGTATGTATATATCTCCTAGTTGTAGTATGTATTAGTCAGTATGTATTAGTCAGTATGTATATATCTCCTAGTGGTAGTTCTAGTATGTATTAGTCAGTATATCTATATCTCCTAGTGGTATTTCTAGTAAATCTATATCTCCTAGTGGTATTTCTAGTATATCTATATCTCCTAGTGGTAGTTCTAGTATATCTATATCTCCTAGTGGTATTTCTAGTATATCTATATCTCCTAGTGGTATTTCTAGTATGTATTAGTCAGTAGTATGTCTATATCTCCTAGTGGTAGTTCTAGTATGTATTAGTCAGTATGTATTAGTCAGTATGTATATATCTCCTAGTTGTAGTATGTATTAGTCAGTATGTATTAGTCAGTATGTATATATCTCCTAGTGGTAGTTCTAGTATGTATTAGTCAGTAGTATGTCTATATCTCCTAGTGGTAGTTCTAGTATGTATTAGTCAGTATGTATTAGTCAGTATGTATATATCTCCTAGTTGTAGTATGTATTAGTCAGTATGTATTAGTCAGTATGTCTATATCTCCTAGTGGTAGTTGTAGTATGTATTAGTCAGTATGTATTAGTCAGTATGTATATATCTCCTAGTGGTAGTTGTAGTATGTATTAGTCAGTATGTATATATCTCCTAGTTGTAGTATGTATTAGTCAGTATGTATTAGTCAGTATGTATTAGTCAGTATGTATATATATCCTAGTGGTAGTTGTAGTATGTATTAGTCAGTATGTATATATCTCCTAGTTGTAGTATGTATTAGTCAGTATGTATTAGTCAGTATGTATTAGTCAGTATGTATTAGTCAGTATGTATTAGTCAGTATGTATATATCTCCTAGTGGTAGTTGTAGTATGTATTAGTCAGTATGTATTAGTCAGTATGTATTAGTCAGTATGTATATATCTCCTAGTGGTAGTTGTAGTATGTATTAGTCAGTATGTATTAGTCAGTATGTATATATCTCCTAGTGGTAGTTGTAGTATGTATTAGTCAGTATGTATATATCTCCTAGTGGTAGTATGTATTAGTCAGTATGTATATATCTCCTAGTGGTAGTATGTATTAGTCAGTATGTATATATCTCCTAGTGGTAGTATGTATTAGTCAGTATGTATTAGTCAGTATGTATTAGTCAGTATGTATATATCTCCTAGCGGTAGTTGTAGTATGTATTAGTCAGTATGTATTAGTCAGTATGTATTAGTCAGTATGTATTAGTCAGTGGTATGTCTGATATTTCTCCCTCCCACCGGGTGCTGCTGCAGGTGCCAATGATCGTTAAGGCCCTGCATAAGCAGATGAAGGAGAAAAGTGTCAAGACACGACAGTGCTGCTTCAACATGCTGACGGAGCTGGTCAACGTGCTGCCTGGAGCCCTCACACAACATATCCCTGTCCTCGTACCAGGTAGGATACTACCCTAACCCTGGAGCCCTCACACAACATATCCCTGTCCTCGTACCAGGTAGGTTACTACCCTAACCCTGGAGCCCTCACACAACATATCCCTGTCCTCGTACCAGGTAGGTTACTACCCTAACCCTGGAGCCCTCACACAACATATCCCTGTCCTCGTGCCAGGTAGGTTACTACCCTAACCCTGGAGCCCTCACACAACATATCCCTGTCCTCGTACCAGGTAGGATACTACCCTAACCCTGGAGCCCTCACACAACATATCCCTGTCCGCGTACCAGGTAGGATACTACCCTAACCCTGGAGCCCTCACACAACATATCCCTGTCCTCGTACCAAGTAGGATACTACCCAAACCCTGGAGCCTTACACAACATATCCCTGTCCTCGTACCAGTTATGTACAATATAACTTGCACTCAGTGGCAAGTTTATTAGCTACACCACCCCGTTCATAAAAATGTTTTGCTTTTAGACAGTGAGTCATGTGGGCGTGGCTTCCTATATAAAGCAGGCAGGCATCGAGGCATTCAGTTACTGTTCCATTAGAATGGGTAACCTACTATATAAAGCAGACAGGCATCAAGACATTCAGTTACTGTTCCATTAGAATAGGTAACCTACTATATAAAGCAGACAGGCATCGAGGCATTCAGTTATGCTTCTACACCTGCATTGCTTGCTGTTTGGGGTTTTAGGCTGGGTTTCTGTACAGCACTTTGAGATATCAGCTGATGTACGAAGGGCTATATAAATACATTTGATTTGATTTTGATTTGAGTTACTGTTCCATTAGAATGGGTAACCTACTATATAAAGCAGGCAGGCATCAGGGCATTCAGTTACTGTTCCATTAGAATGGGTAACCTACTATACAAAGCAGGCAGGCATCAGGGCATTCAGTTACTGTTCCATTAGAATAACCTAAGGTGTGACGGTTCTAGTATCTCAAATGGCCCCCTGGAATTTTCACGCACGTCAGTGTCTAGGGTTTACAGAAAACGGTGCGACAAACGAAAACATCCAGTCAGCGGCAGTCCTGTGGGTGGGAACAGCTCGTTGATGAGATGTCCAAGGAGGATTACAAGAATCATGCAAGCTAACAGGCAAACAGGAAAATAACGGCTCAGAACTCACAACTTGTCGGTCCTTGTCACCGATTGGCTATTGCAGCAGACGATCACCCTGGGTTCCTATCAGCTAAAAACAAGAATAAGCTGCTCCATTGGGCAGGCCATCACCAACACTGGACAATTGAAGAGTGGAAAAAACACCAATTTGAGCAATGTTTCAGTGCCCTGAAGAATTCAGGCTGTTCTGGAGGCAAAGGGGGGTCTGACTCGGTACTAGATGGGTCTACTGAATGTGAATCTGAAATTTGTCCCCCAGACACCCCCCCCCACACACACACACACACACACACACACACACACACACACACACACGAGGCTGGAAGCAGCGTTGGATCAGCTACAGAGCTACATTTGCCCTGCAGGATCTCTTGCTCAAGGGCACAATGGCAGTAGTTGGCACCCCGAGATTCTGATCTCACTCCTGCCAGACTTTTACCCCAGGCTAGCCTGGGCTCTCACCCAACATCTCTGTGCTGGTCCCAGGAACAAAGCTCCTGCCCTGGGCATGTTCTTCAGCCTCATCCATCTGGTCTGGAGGTCACTCTCTCTCTGACGGAGGCTGACCGACTCAGACTGTTTTTGGGTTCTTATGAAGCAATGACATTCAATGCCTTTCACGTCTTAGTGGAATGAGAGTTATTGAGTTGACAAGAAATATGCTGAAGTAGAAAGTGAATTATTTGACCGACGTGTTACACTAGAGGAATAGATTGATTGATATCTAACAAAGTCCTGAGGCATGGTTCTAGGGCTCAGGTCCTCCGAGAGAGAGAAAGAAAGAAAGAAGGAATTAGAGCGAGCATACTTAAATTCACACAGGACACCGGATAAGACAGGAGAAGTACTCCAGATATAACAAACTGACCCTAGCCCCCCGACACATGAACTACTGCAGCATAAATACTGGAGGCTGAGACTGGAGGGATCAGGAGACACTGTGGCCCCATCCGATGATACCCCTGGAACAGGGCCAAACAGGAGGGATATAACCCCACCCACTTTGCCAAAGCACAGCCCCCACACCACTAGAGGGATAGCTTCAACCACCAACTTACCATCCTGAGACAAGGCCGAGTATGAAATAGCCCTAGTAAGCCAGTGACTCAGCCCCTGTTATAGGGTTAGAGGCAGCGAATCCCAGTGGAGAGAGCGGAACCGGCCAGGCAGAGACAGCAAGGGTGGTTCGTTGCTCCAGAGCCTTTCTGTTCACCTCCACATTCCTGGGCCAGACAACACTCAATCATATGACCCACTGAAGAGATGAGTCTTCAGTAAAGACTTAAAGGTTGAGACAGTTTGCGTCTCTGACATGGGTAGGCAGACCGTTCCATAAAAATGGAGCTCTATAGGAGAAAGCCCTGCCTCCAGCTGTTTGCTTAGAAATTCTAGGGACAATTAGGAGGCGTCTTGTGACCGTAGCGTACGTGTAGGTATGTACGGCAGGACCAAATCAGAGAGATAGGTAGGAGCAAGCCCATGTAATGCTTTGTAGGTTAGCAGTAAAACCTTGAAATCAGCCCTTGCTTTGACAGGAAGCCAGTGTAGAGAGGCTAGCACTGGAGTAATATGATCAAATTGTTTGGTTCTAGTCAGGATTCTAGCAGCCGTATTTAGCACTAACTGAAGTTTATTTAGTGCTTTATCCAGGTAGCAGGAAAGTAGAGCATTGCAGTAGTCTAACCTAGCAGTAACAAAAGCATGGATTAATTTTTCTGCATCATTTTTGGACAGAAAGTTTCAGATTTTTGCAATGTTACGTAGATGGAAAAAAAAGCTGTCCTTGAAACAGTTTTGATATGTTCGTCAAAAGAGAGATCAGGGTCCAGAGTAACGCCGAGGTCCTTCACAGTTTTATTTGAGACAACTGTACAACCATTAAGATTAATTGTCAGATTCAACAGAAGATCTCTTTGTTTCTTGGGACCCTAGAGGATTAGATAGATTGGTAGTTTTGCATGTTGTTATTGTAGGCTGCAGCCATAGTGTCTTTCCCTTTAGACAAACACAAGTGATTTATCACGGCTGGTTCAGAGGATTAGATAGATTGGTAGTTTTGCATGTTGTTATTGTAGGCTGCAGCCATAGTGTCTTTCCCTTTAGACAAACACAGGTGATTTATCACGGCTGGTTCAGAGGTAAATGGCATACGTCAAAAGGCAACAGAGAAGTTTTAATAACTTGTTCTGTCCTTTCTAAATGACCTTTTTTGGGGAGAAACACGTTTTTCTCGTTTCCCCCAATATGCTCCTCCTCCCCAATAGTACCAGTGCACTACTTCAGTACCCCACCGCTGATACAATGGGATTATTTAGGATCAAAGACAACGAGAAGCTTTCTGGTTATTTTGTGTTTTCTCCTTCCCTGAATTCACCAGGGGAGTGGAGGATCTGAAAGAGGCCGGTCATCAGCCTGTTGTATTGACTCTCACTGGGAACCTTTCCTGTGGTCGTATTGACTCTCTCACTGGGAACCTTCCCCTGGTCGTATTGACGCTCACTGGAAACCTTCCCCTGGTCGTATTGACGCTCACTGGGAACCTTCCCCTGGTCATATTGACTCTCACTGGGAACCTTCCCCTGGTCGTATTGACTCTCACTGGGAACCTTCCCCTGGTCGTATTGGCTCTCTCACTGGGAACCTTCCCCTGGTCGCATTGACTCTCTCTCACTGGGAACCTTCCCCTGGTCGCATTGACTCTCTCACTGGGAACCTTCCCCTGGCCGTATTGACTCTCTCTCACTGGGAACCTTCCCCTGGTCGCATTGACTCTCTCTCACTGGGAACCTTCCCCTGGCCGTATTGACTCTCTCTCACTGGGAATCTTCCCCTGGCCGTATTGACTCTCTCTCACTGGGAACCTTCCCCTGGCCGTATTGACTCTCTCTCACTGGGAACCTTCCCCTGGCCGTATTGACTCTCTCTCAGGGGGAACCTGGCCGTATTGACTCTCTCACTGGGAACCTTTTTATTTTTAGTAAATCAGCTCTGTTTTATTTTCTGTTCCCTGATACACGGTTCAGGTTTCTGACCTCACCAGCACCTCTTCTCTCTGCTGTTTCTCTTCTTTCCTTTTTAATATTCTAATTCATTGGGCCAGTTTCCCAGACACGCGTTCCACCCAGTCCTGGACTAAAACGCACTTTCAATGGAGGAACAAGTCTAGGAATAGACTTCATCTGTGTCTGAGAAACCCTCCCTTCAATGTGCATATTGACTAAACTAACCTAATCTCCTCTCTCTCTCTCTCTCTCTCCTAACAGGAATCATCTTCTCTCTCAACGACAAGTCCAGCTCGTCCAACCTGAAGATCGATGCCCTGTCCTGTCTGTATGTGGTCCTGTGTAACCACCAGCCCCAAGTCTTCCACCCTCATGTCCAGGTGGGGTAATAGGACTGATGTTGATCACATCATGGATTATCTTGAAATAGTCTCAGAACTCTCACTGACGGGGTCCACCCACAATGTTTTATTTATCTGTCAAATGTCTTTGTCAATTGTGAAGTGACACTTGAATAAACTTGTCTAACCTTTGACCTCCACAGGCCCTGGTGCCGCCCGTGGTGGCGTGTGTAGGAGACCCCTTCTATAAGATCACCTCCGAGGCCCTGCTGGTCAGCCAACAGCTGGTCAAGGTCATCAGGTAAGGTTATCTATTGTAATAATACACGTGTGTATTGATGTGTTCTCTTGTTTAGTAGAATAACTACACGGTTTACCAGAGGTAACTTCAGGTGAGTGTTGCTGTTTTTTTTCGTTCCGTCTGTACGTTTTTTTAATTAAAATTCTGTTTTAATCTGATGCAACCTCGTGGCCCAGTATGGGACAATGAATCTTTTGTCAATGTGATACTTCTCAGACCTCTGGACCAGCCGGAGAGGGACACCTTCGATGCTTCTCCCTACATCACTGACCTCTTCACCTGCACCATCAAACGCCTCAAGGCTGCCGACATCGACCAGGAAGTGAAAGAGAGGGCCATTTCCTGTATGGGTCAGATCATCTGTAACCTAGGAGACAGCCTGGGGGACGACCTCCCTGGGACGCTGCACATCTTCCTGGAGCGACTGAAGAATGAGATTACCAGACTGACCACGGTCAAGGCCCTCACGCTCATCGCAGGTCGGGAGGGGATGATGTTGAGAAGTCCATATGGCGAATTTTCAGAATCTGTTGAGGGCTGTTTGTTTACTAATAAATCAGTTTCCCTGCTAGATAAGTGTGTGTGTGTGTATACACTTTTCATACTTGCTCTCCTCCCTAATCACAGGCTCCACGTTGAAGATCGACCTTCGACCTATCCTCGACGAGGCGGTGCCCATCCTGGCGTCGTTCCTGCGTAAGAACCAGCGGGCGCTGAAACTGAGCACCCTGGCCGCGCTGGACATCCTGGTGAAGAACTACAGCGACAGCGTGACTCCGGCCATGATCGACGCCGTGCTGGCCGAGCTGCCGCCGCTGATCAGCGAGAGCGACATGCACGTGTCCCAGATGGTCATCAGCTTCCTGACCACCCTGGCCCGGGTCCACCCTCTCTCCCTGGCTAAGATCGGGGGGTCGTCCATCCTCTCGGAGCTCATCTCTCTGGTCAGGTCTCCTCTGCTGCAGGGAGGGGCCCTCAGTGCCATGCTAGAGTTCTTCCAGGTACCTATGGTTACCAGTTCCGGTTTGAACAGATAAGGGAATGATATCTAAACGTCTAGGACAGCGGGTAAATGAGTTCAATTGAGGTACTGTGTTCGTAAAATAGTTTGAGAACTGCTTGTAAAATCAGCTAAAAGATGATCAGGTTCTACTTTGTCCCTAATAGATGATCAGGTAGTTAGGGCTTACCTTGTCCCTAATAGATGATCAGGTAGTTAGGGCTTACCTTGTCCCTAATAGATGATCAGGTAGTTAGGGCTTACCTTGTCCCTAATAGATGATCAGGTAGTTAGGGCTTACCTTGTCCCTAATAGATGATCAGGTAGTTAGGGCTTACCTTGTCCCTAATAGATGATCAGGTAGTTAGGGCTTACCTTGTCCCTAATAGATGATCAGGTAGTTAGGGATTACCTTGTCCCTAATAGATGATCAGGTAGTTAGGGCTTACCTTGTCCCTAATAGATGATCAGGTAGTTAGGGCTTACCTTGTCCCTAATAGATCTATAGATTCTCAAACTGTCAACTTCATATCTAGAAGTGTCACTGCTCAATGTTAATTTATTAAACACCCCTCTCCGACCAAGCAGTATTGTAGCACTCAGTAAATTGTATTCTGTTCTTCGGGCTCTGGTGGGTACAGGGACATCCTCTCTGGGTTAGGGTTGTATTACTGTGTCCTCTCCCAGGCTCTGGTGGGTACAGGGACATCCTCTCTGGGTTAGGGTTGTATTAAAAGCTGTTTTACTGTGTCCTCTCCCAGGCTCTGGTGGGTACCGGGACATCCTCTCTGGGTTACATGGACCTGCTCCGTATGCTGACCGGTCCAGTCTACGCCCAGAGTGCTGCTCTAACACACAAACAGTCCTACTACTCTATCGCTAAATGTGTGGCCGCCCTGACCCGCGCCTGTCCTGATGTAGGTTCACTGTTCTGCTGACCTTCCTGTGTTATGTTTGTATTTATGTTCTCCTGGACTTTCAAACCTCCTTCCTGTGTTCTGTTCTCCTGGAGGACTTTCAGACCTCCTTCCTGTGTTCTGTTCTCCTGGAGGACTTTCAGACCTCCTTCCTGTGTTCTGTTCTCCTGGAGGACTTTCAGACCTCCTTCCTGTGTTCTGTTCTCCTGAAGGACTTTCAGATCTCCTTCCTGTGTTATGTTCTCCTGAAGGACATTCAGACCTCCTTCCTGTGTTCTGTTCTCCTGAAGGACATTCAGACCTCCTTCCTGTGTTCTGTTCTCCTGAAGGACATTCAGACCTCCTTCCTGTGTTCTGTTCCCCTGAAGGACATTCAGACCTCCTTCCTGTGTTCTGTTCTCCTGAAGGACATTCAGACCTCCTTCCTGTGTTCTGTTCTCCTGAAGAACATTCAGACCTCCTTCCTGTGTTCTGTTCTCTTGAAGGACATTTAGACCTCCTTCCTGTGTGCTGTTCTCCTGAAGCACTTTCAGACCTCCTTCCTGTGTTCTGTTCTCCTGAAGGACATTCAGACCTCCTTCCTGTGTTCTGTTCTCCTGAAGGACATTCAGACCTCCTTCCTGTGTTCTGTTCTCCTGAAGGACATTCAGACCTCCTTCCTGTGTTCTGTTCTCCTGAAGGACATTCAGACCTCCTTCCTGTGTTCTGTTCCCCTGAAGGACATTCAGACCTCCTTCCTGTGTTCTGTTCCCCTGAAGGACATTCAGACCTCCTTCCTGTGTTCTGTTCTCCTGAAGGACATTCAGACCTCCTTCCTGTGTTCTGTTCTCCTGAAGGACTTTCAGATCTCCTTCCTGTGTTCTGTTCTCCTGAAGGACATTCAGACCTCCTTCCTGTGTTCTGTTCTCCTGAAGGACATTCAGACCTCCTTCCTGTGTTCTGTTCTCCTGAAGGACATTCAGACCTCCTTCCTGTGTTCTGTTCCCCTGAAGGACATTCAGACCTCCTTCCTGTGTTCTGTTCTCCTGAAGGACATTCAGACCTCCTTCCTGTGTTCTGTTCTCCTGAAGAACATTCAGACCTCCTTCCTGTGTTCTGTTCTCTTGAAGGACATTCAGACCTCCTTCCTGTGTTCTGTTCTCCTGAAGCACTTTCAGACCTCCTTCCTGTGTTCTGTTCTCCTGAAGGACATTCAGACCTCCTTCCTGTGTTCTGTTCTCCTGAAGGACATTCAGACCTCCTTCCTGTGTTCTGTTCTCCTGAAGGACATTCAGACCTCCTTCCTGTGTTCTGTTCTCCTGAAGGACATTCAGACCTCCTTCCTGTGTTCTGTTCCCCTGAAGGACATTCAGACCTCCTTCCTGTGTTCTGTTCCCCTGAAGGACATTCAGACCTCCTTCCTGTGTTCTGTTCTCCTGAAGGACATTCAGACCTCCTTCCTGTGTTCTGTTCTCCTGAAGGACATTCAGACCTCCTTCCTGTGTTCTGTTCTCCTGAAGGACATTCAGACCTCCTTCCTGTGTTCTGTTCTCCTGAAGGACATTCAGACCTCCTTCCTGTGTTCTGTTCTCCTGAAGGACATTCAGACCTCCTTCCTGTGTTCTGTTCTCCTGAAGGACATTCAGACCTCCTTCCTGTGTTCTGTTCTCCTGAAGGACATTCAGACCTCCTTCCTGTGTTCTGTTCTCCTGAAGGACATTCAGACCTCCTTCCTGTGTTCTGTTCTCCTGAAGGACATTCAGACCTCCTTCCTGTGTTCTGTTCTCCTGAAGGACATTCAGACCTCCTTCCTGTGTTCTGTTCTCCTGAAGGACATTCAGACCTCCTTCCTGTGTTCTGTTCTCCTGAAGGACATTCAGACCTCCTTCCTGTGTTCTGTTCTCCTGAAGAACATTCAGACCTCCTTCCTGTGTTCTGTTCTCTTGAAGGACATTCAGACCTCCTTCCTGTGTTCTGTTCTCCTGAAGCACTTTCAGACCTCCTTCCTGTGTTCTGTTCTCCTGAAGGACATTCAGACCTCCTTCCTGTGTTCTGTTCTCCTGAAGGACATTCAGACCTCCTTCCTGTGTTCTGTTCTCCTGAAGGACATTCAGACCTCCTTCCTGTGTTCTGTTCTCCTGAAGGACATTCAGACCTCCTTCCTGTGTTCTGTTCCCCTGAAGGACATTCAGACCTCCTTCCTGTGTTCTGTTCCCCTGAAGGACATTCAGACCTCCTTCCTGTGTTCTGTTCTCCTGAAGGACATTCAGACCTCCTTCCTGTGTTCTGTTCTCCTGAAGGACATTCAGACCTCCTTCCTGTGTTCTGTTCTCCTGAAGGACATTCAGACCTCCTTCCTGTGTTCTGTTCTCCTGAAGGACATTCAGACCTCCTTCCTGTGTTCTGTTCTCCTGAAGGACATTCAGACCTCCTTCCTGTGTTCTGTTCTCCTGAAGGACATTCAGACCTCCTTCCTGTGTTCTGTTCTCCTGAAGGACATTCAGACCTCCTTCCTGTGTTCTGTTCTCCTGAAGGACATTCAGACCTCCTTCCTGTGTTCTGTTCTCCTGAAGGACATTCAGACCTCCTTCCTGTGTTCTGTTCTCCTGAAGGACATTCAGACCTCCTTCCTGTGTTCTGTTCTCCTGAAGGACATTCAGACCCCCTTCCTGTGTTCTGTTCTCTTGAAGGACATTCAGACCTCCTTCCTGTGTTCTGTTCTCCTGAAGCACTTTCAGACCTCCTTCCTGTGTTCTGTTCTCCTGAAGGACATTCAGACCTCCTTCCTGTGTTCTGTTCTCCTGAAGGACATTCAGACCTCCTTCCTGTGTTCTGTTCTCCTGAAGGACATTCAGACCTCCTTCCTGTGTTCTGTTCTCCTGAAGGACATTCAGACCTCCTTCCTGTGTTCTGTTCTCCTGAAGGACATTCAGACCTCCTTCCTGTGTTCTGTTCCCCTGAAGGACATTCAGACCTCCTTCCTGTGTTCTGTTCCCCTGAAGGACATTCAGACCTCCTTCCTGTGTTCTGTTCCCCTGAAGGACATTCAGACCTCCTTCCTGTGTTCTGTTCTCCTGAAGGACATTCAGACCTCCTTCCTGTGTTCTGTTCTCCTGAAGGACATTCAGACCTCCTTCCTGTGTTCTGTTCCCCTGAAGGACATTCAGACCTCCTTCCTGTGTTCTGTTCTCCTGAAGGACATTCAGACCTCCTTCCTGTGTTCTGTTCTCCTGAAGGACTTTTATTGCCTTTTTTGTATTGGTGTTTTTTTTTCAATCTCAGATTTTTTGGTTTGATTATTTCCTCTTTGTTTTGTTTCTTTTTGTTTGTTCATCATCTTAACATAATGTTTTATAATGTGATCACTGCCCTAAAGCTTTTTTCCATATTTAATGCATTTTAAATAAAGTTTTATTTGTATTTGTAGGAGGGTCCTGCCGTGGTAGGCCAGTTCATCCAGGATGTGAAGAACTCTCGGTCGACAGACTCCATCAGGCTGCTGGCCCTGCTGTCACTGGGAGAGGTGGGTCACACTTTTTAAAAATACAAATACTCAACATTAACAAAGTGTGTGTGTGCATGTCCAAGGCATTTTACGGTTGTGGGCCTCCCGAGTGGCGCAGTGGTCTAAGTAGCTGTGTCACTAGAGATTCTGGGTTCGAGTCCAGGCTCTGTCGCAGCCCGGCCGCGACCGGGAGACCCATGGGGCGGCGCACAATCGGCCCAGGGTCGTCCGGGTTACGGGGAGGGTTTCGCCGGCAGGGATGTCCTTGTCCCATCGTGCACTAGCGACTCCTGTGGCGGGCCGGGTGCAGTGCACGTTGACCCGGTCGCCAGGTGTACGGTGTTTTCTCTGACACATTGGTGCAGTTGGCAGTTCCGGGGTTAAGTAGGCGTTGTGTGAAGAAGCAGTGCGGCTTGGTTGGGTTGTGTTTCGGGAGGACGCACGGCCCCTGACCTTCGCCTCTCCCGAGTCCGTACGGGAGTTGCAGCGATGAGACAAGACTGTAACTATCAATTGGATACCACGAAATTGGGAAGAAAAAGGGGTACAAAATGTTGAGTTTTACTGCTGCTGGTAGTGGGACTAATAGTGGGTTTGATGGTAGTGGGACTAATAGTGGGTTTGATGGTAGTGGGACTAATAGTGGGTTTGATGGTAGTGGGACTAATAGTGGGTTTGATGGTAGTGGGACTAATAGTGGGCTTGATGGTAGTGGGACTAATAGTGGGTTTGATGGTAGTGGGACTAATAGTGGGTTTGATGGTAGTGGGACTAATAGTGGGTTTGATGGTAGTGGGACTAATAGTGGGTTTGATGGTAGTGGGACTAATAGTGGGTTTGATGGTAGTGGGACTAATAGTGGGTTTGCTGGTAGTGGGACTAATAGTGGGTTTGATGGTAGTGGGACTAATAGTGGGTTTGATGGTAGTGGGACTAATAGTGGGTTTGATGGTAGTGGGACTAATAGTGGGTTTGCTGGTAGTGGGACTAATAGTGGGTTTGATGGTAGTGGGACTAATAGTGGGTTTGATGGTAGTGGGACTAATAGTGGGTTTGATGGTAGTGGGACTAATAGTGGGTTTGATGGTAGTGGGACTAATAGTTGGTTTGATGGTAGTGGGACTAATAGTGGTGTTTAACTGTAGTGGGCTGGTATCAGATGTCGTGACTAGTATCAGTAGTGAAGGAATCATTCACAATGTCTCTGTGGTAGGTGGGACACCACGTAGACCTGAGCGGCCAACCGGAGCTCAAGACGGTCATCCTGGACGCCTTCTCTTCCTCCTCCGAAGAGGTCAAGTCTGCCGCATCCTACGCCCTGGGATCCATCGCCGTGGGCAACCTGCCGGAATACCTGCCCTTCGTTCTGGGGGAGATCTCGGGACAGCCCAAGAGGCAGTATCTGCTGCTTCACTCGCTCAAAGAGATCATCAGGTAGGACAGTCCGGCGGGTTAGAGAGGTGTGGAACCCACCCGAAAGGTCGCTGGTTCAAGTCCCGGGGTCGGGGTGACTGAACTGGCTAATTGCGCGGGGTTGCTGTTTTCACCTTGTGACCAACATAGCATCTCTGTTCTGTTCTCTCCAGCTCTGCGTCCGTGACGGGTCTGAAACTTTACGTCGAGGGCGTGTGGACCCTGCTGTTGAAGCACTGTGAGTGTGCCGAGGAGGGCACCAGGAACGTGGTAGCAGAATGTCTGGGGAAACTCACCCTCATAGACCCAGAAACCCTGCTGCCCAGACTTAAAGGATACCTGCTCTCAGGTGAGGAACAGGAACGTGGTAGCAGAATGTCTGGGGAAACTCACCCTCATAGACCCAGAAACCCTGCTGCCCAGACTTAAAGGATACCTGCTCTCAGGTGGGGGACAGGAACGCCCTGCTGGTTTTCATTGGCAAGACTTGATTCAAAAAAATATATATAATAATATTTAAATACGGGTGGTTCATTGTGCATGATATGAATCATTTCATGTGAAGAAATATGACATGGGTATTAGTTTACTATGATATTGCAGGTATGTCATGTGAAATATTAATGTTTTCTGTCTCCAGGATCATCTTATGCCAGAAGCTCAGTCGTGACAGCAGTGAAGTTCACCATCTCAGACCACCCACAGACAATAGACCCTCTCCTGAAAAACTGTATAGGTGTGTCTCATCTCTACTATGTCATCTATCCCATCGCTATCTACTGCTAACCTGTCCTCTTTGACTACTGCTATGCTATCTATATCTGAATGGTGTTACTGAGACAGGCAGACTGCTATGGTATCTATATCTGAATGTTGCTACTGAGACAGGCAGACTGCTATGGTATCTATATCTGAATGTTGTTACTGAGACAGGCAGACTGCTATGGTATCTATATCTGAATGTTGTTACTGAGACAGGCAGACTGCTATGGTATCTATATCTGAATGTTGTTACTGAGACAGGCAGACTGCTATGTTATCTATATCTGAATGTTGTTACTGAGACAGGCAGACTGCTATGGTATCTATATCTGAATGTTGTTACTGAGACAGGCAGACTGCTATGGTATCTATATCTGAATGTTGTTACTGAGACAGGCAGACTGTATCTAATGACAAACTGACCCTAGCCTCCGGCACAGACTATTACAGCATAAATACAGTACATTCAGAAACTATTCAGACCCCTTGACTTTTTCCACATTTTGTTACGTTACAGCCTTATTCTAATATGGATTCAATTGTAGTTTTTTTCCCCCTCATCAATCTACACACAATACCCCATAATGACATCACAATACCCCATAATGACATCACAATACCCCATAATGACATCACAATACCCCATAATGACATCACAATACCCCATAATGATAAAGCAAAAACAGGTTTTTAGACATGTTTACAAATGTATAAAAAAATTACAACTGGAAATATAACATTTACATAAGTATTCAGACCCTTTACTCAGTACTTTGTTGAAGCACTGTTGGCAGTGATTACAGCCTTCAGTCTTCTTGGGTATGATGCTACAAGCTTGACACACCTGTATTTTGGGAGTTTCTCCCATTCTTCTCTGCAGATCCTCTCAAGCTCTGTCAGGTTGGATGGGAAGTGTTGCTGCACAGCTATTTTCAGGTTTCTCCAGAGATGTTCGATCGGGTTCAAGTCCGGGCTCTGGCTGGGCCACTAAAGGACATTCAGAGACTTGTCCCGAAGCCACTCCTGCGTTGTCTTGGCTGTGTGCTTAGGGTCGTTGTCCTGTTGGAAGGTGAACCTTCTCCGTAGTTTGAGGTCCTGAGCGCTCTGGAGCAGGTTTTCATCAGGGATATCTCTGTACATTTTTCCCTCGATCCTGATTAGTCTCCCAGTCCCTGCCGCTGAAAAACACCCCCACAGCATGATGCTGCCACCACCGTGCTTCACTGTAGGGATGGTGCCAGGTTTCCTCCAGACGTGATGCTGCCACCACCATGCTTCACCGTAGGGATGGTGCCAGGTTTCCTCCAGACGTGACGCTTGGCATTCAGGCCAAAGAGTTCAATCTTGGTTTCATCAGACCAGACAAATCTTGTTTCTCAAGGTCTGAGAGTCTTTAGGTGCCTTTTGGGAAACTTCAAGCAGGCCGCCATGTGCCTTTTACTGAGGAGTGACTTCCGTCTGACCACTCTACCCTAAAGGCCTGGTTGGTGGAGTGCTGCAGAGATGGTTGTTCTTCTGGAACTGTGGAGCTCTGTCAGAGTGACCTTCGGGTTCTTGGTCTTCTCCCTGACCAAGGCCCTTCTCCCCCGATTGCTCAGTTGGGCCGGGTGGCCAGCTTAAGGAAGAGTCTTGGTGGTTCCAAACTTCTTCCATTTCAGAATGATGCAGAAATAGTACCCTTTCCCAGATCTGTGCCTCGACACGATCGTCTCTCGGAGCTTTACGAACAATTCCTTCGACCTCCATGGCTTGGTTTTTGCTCTGACATGCACTGTCAACTGTAGGACCTTATAAAGACAGGCGTGTGCCTTTCCAAATCATGTCCAATCAATTGAATTTATCCCAGGTGGACTCCATTCAAGTTGTAGAAACATATCAAGGATGATCAATGGAAACAGGATGTAACTGAGCTCAATGTCTCTTAGTCTCATAACAAAGGGTCTGAATACTTATGTAAATAAGGTATTTCTGTTTATTAATTGTAAACCCGTTTTCACTTTGCCATGATGGGGTATTGTGATGTCATGATGGGGTATTGTGATGTCATTATGGGGTATTGTGTGTAGATTGATGAGGGGATATTTATTTAATACATTTTAGAATAAGGCTGTAATGTAACAAAATGTGGAACAAGGGGAAGGGGTCTGAATAGTTTCATAATTCACTGTACTGGAGACCGAGACTGATGTTTTTACTGAGACACACTGAGGAAATATAGACGAGAGGAGCTTTTCATTTGACTTGTCGTATACTGATGTTCATTGTATATGTGAAAGGTTCATTGTGACCGACTGTGTTGTTCTGTATTCCAGGTGACTTCTTGAAGACGTTGGAGGACCCGGACCTGAACGTGCGGCGGGTTGCCCTGGTAACCTTCAACTCCGCAGCCCATAATAAGCCCTCTCTCATCAGAGACCTACTGGATACGGTCCTGCCACACCTCTACAACGAGACCAAAGTCCGCAAGGAACTCATCAGAGAGGTACGGGACGAACCAAGCTGATGTTCCCTCTCCTTTTCTGCTTCAGTTGTTCACCTTCTGTCGTTCTTCATCTACTCTTCCCTTGTTTTCGGTTATCCCTAGGTTGACTTGGCTTTCATTGGTGCTTCCCTTCCTTCCTTCCTTCCTTCCTTCCTTCCTTCCTTCCTTCCTTCCTTCCTTTGTCTGTTATCCTTCTGTCATTCTTCATCTACTCTTCCCTAGGTTGACATGGCTTTCATTGGTGCTTCACCCCCTTTTTCTTCCTTCCTTCCTTCCTTCCTTCCTTCCTTCCTTCCTTCCTTCCTTCGTCTATTATCCTTCCTTTTTTAAATGTTTTTTTTTAAGTTTAAAGTTTTATTGACAAAAGATTTACTTGCAATTCTTGTCCTCTGTCATCGTTCCTTTTAGTTGAGTTACTTTAGATAAGATGGTCTTCTTAATGTCCTGTCTTCTCCCCCCAGGTTGAGATGGGTCCCTTTAAACACACAGTGGACAATGGTCTTCTTAATGTGTTGTCTTCTCCCCCCAGGTTGAGTTACTTTAGATAAGAGGGTCTTCTAAATGTGTTGTCTTCTCCCCCCAGGTTGAGTTACTTTAGATAAGAGGGTCTTCTAAATGTGTTGTCTTCTCCCCCCAGGTTGAGTTACTTTAGATAAGAGGGTCTTCTAAATGTGTTGTCTTCTCCCCCCAGGTTGAGTTACTTTAGATAAGAGGGTCTTCTAAATGTGTTGTCTTCTCCCCCCAGGTTGAGTTACTTTAGATAAGAGGGTCTTCTCCCCCCAGGTTGAGTTACTTTAGATAAGAGGGTCTTCTAAATGTGTTGTCTTCTCCCCCCAGGTTGAGTTACTTTAGATAAGAGGGTCTTCTAAATGTGTTGTCTTCTCCCCCCAGGTTGAGTTACTTTAGATAAGATGGTCTTCTTAATGACCTGTCTTCTCCCCCCAGGTTGAGATGGGTCCCTTTAAACACACAGTGGACGATGGTCTTCTTAATGACCTGTCTTCTCCCCCCAGGTTGAGATGGGTCCCTTTAAACACACAGTGGATGATGGTCTGGACATAAGGAAGGCAGCGTTTGAGTGCATGTACACACTCTTGGACAGCTGTCTAGACAGACTAGACATCTTTGAGTTCCTCAACCACGTAGAAGACGGACTCAAGGACCATTACGACATCAAGGTATCCTGAACAGCTTCCTGACAGGACTCCGTTATGTTTCAACAATAGCCTGCCTGGAGAGAGAGGTAGTCTGTATGTAGATCAGACAACAGGAGAGAGAGGTAGTCTGTATGTAGATCAGACAACTGGAGAGAGAGAGGTAGTCTGTATGTAGATCAGACAACAGGAGAGAGCGAGGTAGTCTGTATGTAGATCAGACAACAGGAGAGAGAGAGAGAGAGAGAGAGAGGTAGTCTGTATGTAGATCACACAACAGGAGAGAGGGAGGTAGATCAGACAACAGGAGAGAGAGAGAGAGAGAGGTAGTCTGTATGTAGATCAGACAACAGGAGAGAGAGAGAGAGAGAGAGAGAGAGAGAGGTAGTCTGTATGTAGATCACACAACAGGAGAGAGAGGGGTAGTCTGTATGTAGATCACACAACAGGAGAGAGAGGGGTAGTCTGTATGTAGATCAGACAACAGGAGAGAGAGGGGTAGATCAGACAACAGGAGACAGGGAGGTAGATCAGACAACAGGAGAGAGGGAGGTAGATCCGACAACAGGAGAGAGGGAGGTAGATCAGACAACAGGAGAGAGGGAGGTAGATCAGACAACAGGAGAGAGGGAGGTAGATCAGACAACAGGAGAGAGGGAGGTAGATCAGACAACAGGAGAGAGGGAGGTAGATCAGACAACAGGAGAGAGGGAGGTAGATCAGACAACAGGAGAGAGGGAGGTAGATCAGACAACAGGAGAGAGGGAGGTAGATCAGACAACAGGAGAGAGGGAGGTAGATCCGACAACAGGAGAGAGGGAGGTAGATCCGACAACAGGAGAGAGGGAGGTAGATCCGACAACAGGAGAGAGGGAGGTAGATCAGACAACAGGAGAGAGGGAGGTAGATCCGACAACAGGAGAGAGGGAGGTAGATCCGACAACAGGAGAGAGGGAGGTAGATCCGACAACAGGAGAGAGGGAGGTAGATCCGACAACAGGAGAGAGGGAGGTAGATCAGACAACAGGAGAGAGGGAGGTCTGTATGATTTAAAGGGCAGGCTGTATAATGCATCACAGGGCCTGTATTGAGGAGTGTTGGTTTATGGGGTTGGAAGATAATGGGGATGTTGTTGTTTATCAGATGCTGACGTTCCTGATGCTGGCTAGACTCTCCACTCTGTGTCCCAGTGCTGTGCTACAGAGGCTGGACAGACTGGTTGAGCCGCTACGTGCCACCTGCACCACCAAGGTGAGACCAGACACACGGTCCCTGGTATCGTACCATTCACAGAGACCAGACACGCTGTCCCTGGTATAGTACCATTCACAGAGACCAGACACACGGTCCCTGGTATAGTACCATTCAGGGATGTGTTAGAGTCCCATCTCTCTCCAACAATCACCTACATACAGTATGTCAACCCCTCTCTCTCTGTCTCTCTCTCTGTCTCTCTCTCTGTCTCTCTCTGTCTCTCTCTCTCTCTGTCTCTCTATCTCCCTCTGTCTCTCTGCCCCAGGTGAAGGCCAACTCAGTGAAGCAGGAGTTTGAGAAGCAGGATGAGTTGAAGCGTTCAGCCATGCGGGCGGTGGTCGCCCTCCTCACCATCCCCGAGGCGGAGAAGAGTCCCCTGATGAGCGAGTTCCAGTCCCAGATCTCCTCCAACCCCGAGCTGGCTGCCATCTTTGAAAACATCCAGAGAGACTCGTCCTCCGCTAACATGGAGTCCATGGACACCAGCTAAACTATGACTCTCCCACAATCCCCCTCTTCTTCCTTTCATTCCCAAAACATGATGCCGCAACAGCAACAAAAAATACCTGGGAGGGGGGGGGGGGGGGACCCTTTTATCAATCGTTCCATGATGCATTGCACTGAATCAGCAACAGTTATAGGAGAAAATAAAAATTAATTGAACTTTTAAAACACAACAAAATGTCAAACAAAAAATACAAGTAGAAGAAAGTTTATCTTTAAACAAACACGAAATAAATCAGTTTTTGGTTTGTTCCATCGTTCCTTATTTTTAGTTTTTGTTTTGGGTTTTATAATAATTCCTGAATTCCACAGGTACCTCCTCCATGCAGATTTTGGATGCTGCTGCAGAGTGACTGTTTAATGCTGAGATGATGACATATGAACTGACTTAAATGGAAACGGACTGACTTGCCTACAGCTTCACTCTACGAACGATGGGATATATATATATATATATACATATACATACACACGGCTCCTAACATACAAGACAGGAGGCTTGACTAACATGGGATCTACAGGGGTTAAATCAATAAAATTACAGCATATTGAGTTCTATGGTTTCTGGACGTTCACTTTTTTGGGGTTTTTGTTACCATGGTTCTTACCAGATCAGATTGGGTTGAATTGAATGGGGGAGGGTTTATTTTTTGAGTTTGTTACCATGGTTCTTACCGGATCAGATTGGGTTGAATTTAATGGGGGGGGGGGGGGGGGGTTTATTTTGTTTTTGTTATTGCAAGAATTGAATGTCATTATCTGTGTTTTATTTGTCTTGTCGGCTGTTGGTTAGAACCAAGCTTGGTTGGTGGGGGGGAGATTCACACAATCAGAAGAGGTGATGTTTAAAATTGTGTTCAGAAATCTTCTATTAAAGAGGTGTGAGAGACATGGTCAGGACAGGGTGTTCTGTTGAATAAGTGGATAAATATTTAGACATTTTTTTTGGGGGGGGGGCCTCATTTTTAATTCGTACATGTCTCTTGCGTCGACTGGTGGTTGGTTGAGCAGAGGTCATTTGACCTTTTGACTCCATTAGCATGTTCAAAACAACCCGATAAGGGAAGGAGTGTGTCTTCGACAGGGCAGCAACGTACCTTGGGTGAAAGCCCAGCATTAGGAACAGACCTCTCTGTATGTGGACAGAAGTACATTTTGTGAATAAAAAGCGTGAACTGATTTCTTAGCCTCCCGATCCAGCAACAGCAAATTGTATTTGTCCCACGCGCCCAATACAACGGCTGTAGACCTTACAGTTTAAACTGACAAGCCTCACGTTATGTATTCCTTGGTCTCTACCCTCACTAATGTACAGAGGTTATGAGTAAACACAGAAGTTAAAACAGCCAATAGTGAAACATCTCATTACATTATTTTTTTTTGGGGGGGGTGGGGGGGGACCTGGAGCCGATGTTACTGCTCTATTCCTTATCCTGTCAGGTGAGTCACAAATGCCTCCCTCTTCCCTATATAGTGCACTGCTTTGGAGGGGGAAGAAAGGTTAACCTTTTTCAGGATGCTCTCTTATCTGTTTCAACAAAATGATCAATCAGTCTGATGTCCCCCACTGAGAGCTCAGTCCCATCAGTCTGATGTCCCCCCACTGAGAGACAGTCTGATGTCCCCCCCACTGAGAGGCAGTCCTTCCATCAGTCTGATGTCCCCCCACTGAGAGGCAGTCTGATGTCCCCCCACTGAGAGGCAGTCCTTCCATCAGTCTGATGTCCCCCCACTGAGAGGCAGTCTGATGTCCCCCCACTGAGAGGCAGTCCTTCCATCAGTCTGATGTCCCCCCCACTGAGAGGCAGTCTGATGTCCCCCCCCTGAGAGGCAGTCCTTCCATCAGTCTGATATCCCCCCACTGAGAGACAGTCTGATGTCCCCCCACTGAGAGGCAGTCCTTCCATCAGTCTGATATCCCCCACTGAGAGACAGTCCTTCCTGGAGGAACTGAGAAAGGGAACCGTAACAGTAAGGGCTCCGACGTGGCTGCTGTTGATGTGAGCTCCATGTGCACGACAGAGGAAGGTGCAGGAGTATAGCTTATACACTGACTACAGGTTTATATGTGTAGATATAAGAAGCTATAGGTTTACATGTATAGATACAGTTGAAGTTGGAAGTTTACATACACCTTAGCCAAATACATTTAAACTCAGTTTTTCACAATTCCTGACATTTAATCTGTGTAAAAATGTCCTGTCTTAGGTCAGTTAGGATCACTACTTTATTTTAAGAATGTGAAATGTCAAATAATAGTAGAGAGAATTATTTATTTCAGCTTTTATTTCTTTCATCACATTCCCAGTGGGTCTGAAGTTTACATACACTCAATTTGATTTGGTAGCATTGCCTTTAAATTGTTTAACTTGGGTCAAACGTTTCGGGTAGCCTTCAACAAGCTTCCCACAATAAGTTGGGTGAATTTTGGCCCATTCCTCCTGACAGAGCTGGTGTAACTGAGTCAGGTTTGTAGGCCTCCTTGCTCACACACGCCTTTTCAGTTCTGCCCACATATTTGCTATAGGATTGAGGTCAGGGCTTTGTGATGGCCACTCCAATCCCTTGACTTTGTTGTCCTTAGGCCATTTTGCCACAACTTTGGAAGTATGCTTGGGGTCATTGTCCATTTGTGACCAAGTTTTAACTTCCTGACTGATGTCTTGAGATGTTGCTTCAATATATCCACATAATTTTCCTTTTCATGATGTCATCTATTTTGTGAAGTGCACCAGTCTCTCCTGCAGCAAAGCACCCCCACAACATGATGCTGCCACCCCCGTGCTTCACGGTTGGGATGGTGTTCTTCGGCTAGCAAGCCTCCCCCCTTTCCCTTCAAACATAACGATGGTCATTATGGCCAAACAGTTCTATTTTTGTTTCATCAGACCAGAGGACATTTCTCCAAAAAGTACGATCTTTGTCCCCATGTGCAGCTGCAAACCGTAGTCTGGCTTTTTTATGGCGGTTTTGGAGCAGTGGCGGCTTCCTTGCTGAGCGGCCTTTCAGGTTATGTGGATATAGAATCTTTTGTACCTGTTTCCTCCAGCATCTTCACAAGGTCCTTTGCTGTTGTTCTGGGATTGATTTGCACCTTTCGCTCCAAAGTACGTTCATCTCCAGGAGACAGAACACATCTCCTTCCTGAGCAGTATGACGGCTGAGTGGTCCAATGGTGTTTATACTTGTGTACTATTGTTTGTACAGATGAACGTGGTACCTTCAGGGGTTCGGAAATTGCTCCCAAGGATGAACCAGACTTGTGGAGGTCTACCATTTTTGACTGATTTCTTTTGATTTTCCCATGATGTCATGGGAAAGAGGCACTGAGTTTGAAGATAGGCCTTGAAATACATCCACAGGTACACCTCCAATTGACTCAAATGATGTCAATTAGCCTATCAGAAGCTTCTAAAGCAATGACATAATTTTCTGGAATTTTCTAAGCTGTTTAAATGCACAGTCAACTTAGTGTATGGAAACTTCTGACCCACTGGAATTGTAATACAGTGAAATAATCTGTAAACAATTGTTGGAATAATGACTTGTGTCATGCACAAAGTAGATGTCCTAACCAACTTGCCAAAACTATAGTTTGTTAACAAGAAATGTGTGGAGTGGTTGAAAAACAAGTTTTAATGACTCCAACCTAAGTGTATGTAAACTTCTGACTTCAGCTGTATGTAAAGCTCAGTATTTCTTGCTCTTGAGAGTTCAGGTGTTATGAGGTAAATAAATCCATCTATGGAACAATGCCCAAATAAAGAGGTCCATTTCTGCCTGAATTAATGCTGTCATTCATGATCCCTCTAGTGCAGGGATAGGCACATTTGATGGGGGCCACAAAACATCTGAACATAACATGAAAGCCCGCAGTGGCTCGTGGGTTTGCGTACCCACGTGCATATCCAGACATGCACCCAGAGCCGGCCCTGGCCTTTTAGGGGCCCTATCCATACCCAGACATGCACCCAGAGCCGGCCCTGGCCTTTTCGAGGCCCTATCCATATCCAGCCAGAGCCGGCCCTCGCCTTTTAGGGGCCCTAATCATACCCAGAAATGCAAACTGAGCCGGCTCTAGCCTTTTCGGGGCCCTGAGCAAAAATGTTGTTGCAGTTACAAGTGTGAAAACATGGTTGTGTTTGGAAGAACAATTCTGATATTTTTTTTCTACTAATTGGTCTTTTGACCAATCACAGATCTTTTTCAGAGCTGATCCAATTGGTCAAAAGACCAGTGAGTGAGAAAGAAACATGCATAATTGGTCTGCCTATGTAAACATGTAATTCATGCCATAATGCTACCCTCCAAGCAGCAGGCCAGTTCCATAATGCTACCCTCTAAGCAGCAGGCCAGTGCCATAATGCTACCCTCTAAGCAGCATGCCAGTGCCATAATGCTACCCTCCAAGCAGCATGCCAGTGCCATAATGCTACCCTCCAAGCAGCAGGCCAGTTCCATAATGCTACCCTCCAAGCAGCAGGCCAGTTCAATAATGCTACTCTCCAAGCAGCAGGCAGCAGTAGGCCAGTTCAATAATGCTACTCTCCAAGCAGCAGGCCAGTTCCATAATGCTACCCTCCAAGCAGCAGGCCAGTGCCATAATGCTACCCTCCAAGCAGCAGGCCAGTGCCATAATGCTTCCCTCCAAGCAGCAGACCAGTTCCATAATGCTACCCTCCAAGCAGCATGCCAGTGCCATAATGCTACCCTCCAAGCAGCAGGCCAGTTCCATAATGCTACCCTCTAAGCAGCAGACCAGTGCCATAATGCTACCCTCCAAGCAGCAGGCCAGTGCCATAATGCTACCCTCCAAGCAGCAGGCCAGTTCCATAATGCTACCCTCCAAGCAGCAGGCCAGTTCAATAATGCTACTCTCCAAGCAGCAGGCCAGTTCCATAATGCTACCCTCCAAGCAGCAGGCCAGTGCCATAATGCTACCTTCCAAGCAGCAGGCCAGTGCCATAATGCTACCCTCCAAGCAGCAGGCCAGTGCCATAATGCTACTCTCCAAGCAGCAGGCCAGTTCCATAATGCTACCCTCCAAGCAGCAGGCCAGTGCCATAATGCTTCCCTCCAAGCAGCAGGCCAGTACCATAATGCTACCCTCCAGGCAGCAGGCCAGTTCCATAATGCTACCCTCCAAGCAGCAGGCCAGTTCCATAATGCTACCCTCCAAGCAGCAGGCCAGTGCCATAATGCTACCCTCCAAGCAGCAGGCCAGTGCCATAATGCTACCCTCCAAGCAGCAGGCCAGTACCATAATGCTACCCTCCAAGCAGCAGGCCAGTTCCATAATGCTACCCTCCAAGCAGCAGGCCAGTGCCATAAAGCTACCCTCCAAGCAGCAGGCCAGTTCCATAATGCTACCCTCCAAGCAGCAGGCCAGTGCCATAAAGCTACCCTCCAAGCAGCAGGCCAGTTCCATAATGCTACCCTCCAAGCAGCAGGCCAGTTCCATAATGCTTTGTGTTGATGAAAACCCAAACCTTTTCTGTGTTAGCTGACTGCATCGAGCCTCATAACCCAACGTAGATAATACGTCCAGTTGATGAAAACCCAAACCTTTTCTGTGTTAGCTGACTGCAGCGAGCCTCATAACCCAACGTAGATAATACGTCCAGTTGATGAAAACCCAAACCTTTTCTGTGTTAGCTGACTGCATCGAGCCTCATAACCCAACGTAGATAATACGTCCAGTTGATGAAAACCCAAACCTTTTCTGTGTTAGCTGACTGCATCGAGCCTCATAACCCAACGTAGATAATACGTCCAGTTGATGAAAACCCAAACCTTTTCTGTGTTAGCTGACTGCAGCGAGCCTCATAACCCAACATAGATAATACGTCCAGTTGATGAAAACCCAAACCTTTTAAAGATGACGTTCATCATAGAAAATCTATCTCTGTAAAGGTCACTAGATACTCGACGCTAAACGACTGGTCCATGTCTGTTCAGTTTTATAGTCCTAACAAGTACACCTATCAGCATTGTATACGCGCCAAAGATGGCAGGGACATGCCAGATCATCAAAATAAAAAAATGTTTTATTGTCACACACACACACCAGGATAGGTCAGTGAAACGGTTTCACAGGGTGTAGCCATAGTAGTACGGCACACCTAGATCAAATTGAGACGAAGTGCCTTGCTCAAGGGCACATCGACAGATTTTTCTCACATCGTCTGCTCAAGTCTTCGAACCGGCTACTTTTTGAGTTACTGGACCAGCTCTTTAACCGCTAGGTTACATGTCACTTCAGAATCAGAATGTAACTTTTGTAAAGTTCCTCAACGTATGTCTCACTTGTCCCCAATTTGTTGCTGATCAGATGAAAAGGGGGGAATCTAATGTTCCACGCGAGCAAGTAAGCTAATTAATTAATTAACGTGGAGGGCCAATTAGAGGGCTGATAATAAGCTTTGGAAGGTTTGAAGGATCATTTAATTAGCTCATTAAGGAGGAGAAGTGGAGTGGACATCTTTACCTCAGGTTGTGTCCCCATTCTCCACCCTTCCCCTGAAGTATGCATGTTTACACTGGTGTGTACACACTTCCAGGGGAAGGAAGGTCAATTGGGATGCAGCCTTTGACTCCGTTGAGGTCCTTGGACTGACTTCACTCTGCCATTGACCAGTAGGGAGCAGTGGTCACCAGTAAATATTATAGATTCAAGCCAAACAATATTTCTGAACTGGTTTTATTTAACCACTAGGCTACGTGGGGTGGCAGGTGGTTAGAGCATCGGGGCCAGTAACTGGAAGGGAACTGGTTTTATTTAACCACTAGGCTACGTGGGGTGGCAGGTGGTTAGAGCATCGGGCCCAGTAACTGGAAGGTTGCTGCATCAAATAGAATCTGTCGTTCCGCCCCTGAATAGGCAGTTAACCCACTGTTCCTAGACCAGTTAACCCACTGTTCCTAGACCAGTTAACCCACTGTTCCTAGACCAGTTAACCCACTGTTCCTAGACCAGTTAACCCACTGTTCCCCTGAACAAGGCAGTTAACCCACTGTTCCCCTGAACAAGGCAGTTAACCCACTGTTCCCCTGAACAAGGCAGTTAACCCACTGTTCCCCTGAACAAGGCAGTTAACCCACTGTTCCCCTGAACAAGGCAATTAACCCACTGTTCCCCTGAACAAGGCAGTTAACCCACTGTTCCCCTGAACAAGGCAGTTAACCCACTGTTCCTAGACCAGTTAACCCACTGTTCCTAGGCCGTCATTGTAAATAAGAATTTGTTCTTAACTGACTCGCCTAGTGAAATAAAGGTAAAAATGACTTCTCTCCAACATGTACTGAACTGGTATTCTCTCTCTCCAAACAACATCAACTGAACTGGTATTCTATCTCTCCAAACAACATCAACTGAACTGGTATTCTATCTCTCCAAACAACATCAACTGAACTGGTATTCTCTCTCTCCAAACAACATCAACTGAACTGGTATTCTCTCTCTCCAAACAACATCAACTGAACTGGTATTCTATCTCTCCAAACAACATCAACTGAACTGGTATTCTCTCTCTCCAAACAACATCAACTGAACTGGTATTCTATCTCTCCAAACAACATCAACTGAACTGGTATTCTCTCTCTCCAAACAACATCAACTGAACTGGTATTCTATCTCTCCAAACAACATCAACTGAACTGGTATTCTATCTCTCCAAACAACATCAACTGAACTGGTATTCTATCTCTCCAAACAACATCAACTGAACTGGTATTCTCTCTCTCCAAACAACATCAACTGAACTGGTATTCTCTCTCTCCAAACAACATGAACTGAACTGGTGTTCTGTCTCTCCAAACAACATGAACTTATCTCTGAAACTGCAACTAAAACCAAACAATGATAAAGACTATCAGGTATTTAGGTCCCACTTCATTGTATAGTCCTTGTAAATGGTCTATATATGCTGGAACTAGCAGCAGCAGCTCTATGCTTGGTGAGTGTGTGCTCTGTGTGGATTATGTGAGGGAGCTAATGATTGTAGTGTCTGGAATGTGTGATGCTGGTGTGGCCTGATAGGAGAGCTCTCCTCTGGGAGAACACTGTAGGTGGGGCTTAGTCCCTCTGGTGTGGCCTGATAGGAGAGCTCTCCTCTGGGAGAACACTGTAGGCGGGGCTTAGTCCCTCTGGTGTGGCCTGATAGGAGAGCTCTCCTCTGGGAGAACACTGTAGGCGGGGCTTAGTCCCTCTGGTGTGGCCTGATAGGAGAGCTCTCCTCTGGGAGAACACTGTAGGTGGGGCTTAGTCCCTCTGGTGTGGCTTGATAGGAGAGCTCTACTCTGAGAGAACACTGTAGGTGGGGCTTAGTCCCTCTGGTGTGGTCTGATAGGAGAGCTCTCCTCTCTGTTACCTACCAGGCTGGTCCTCTCTGTTACCTCCTTTCTAGTAGAAGAGGAAGTAACCGAGAGGACCAGCCGGGACAATGTAGAAAGTATCCAGGCTGGTCCTCTCTGTTATCTCCTCTGTGTTTTTGCTGATAGGAATGTTCACAGTCCACTGAGCCACCTCTAAAGCCGTGTTTCTCAACCCTCCCTTCGGGGTCCCCCAGACGTTTCACATTGTTGTTGTAGCTCTCAACTAGCTCACCTGATTCACCTATTCAAGGGCTTGGTGATTAGTTGACAAGTTGAATCAGGTGGGGGTCCCCGACGCAGCTAGAGTTTTTAATATCTAATCACAAACACAAGGGCTCCCCACATATCTCTCAAACACAGGGCTCAACTTACATATCTCTCAAACACAGGGCTCAACTTACATATCTCTAAAACACAGGGCTCAACTTACATATCTCTCAAACACAGGGCTCAACTTACATATCTCTCAAACACAGGGCTCAACTTACATATCTCTCAAACACAGGGCTCAAATCACAGATCTCATCTCAAACACAGATCTCTCAAACTCAGCTCTCACAAACACAAGGCTCAACTCACAGGTCTCCTCTTAAACAAAGGGCGCAACTCAAATATCTTTCAAACACAGGGCTCAGGTCACAGATCTCTCAAACAAGTCTCAACTCACATGTCTCCTCTCAAACACAGGGCTCAACTCACAATTCTCTCACCCCCAGGGGTAAACTCATAGATCTCTCAAATACATATCTCTCAAACACAGGGCTCAACTCACAGATCTCTCAAACACAGATGTCATAAACATAGTGCTCAACTCAGGTTGGCTTTGGATACCAGTCAGAGGAAATCAGTTCATAGTCTAAGGTAATGTTCTGTTCTGTTAATCAGTGATAATGGTCTACCTGGAGGGAAAAAACACATACTGTAAGGGCAAAATCATTTCAAACCTCAAGGTAAAATCCTATAAATCTAGATGATGGTAGCCTAAATCTATTCTGATGCAATCAACTGTCCCTGTTCCTTCAGACTGAGTAGTTCCTGGTCCTTCAGACTGAGTGGTCCTTCAGACTGAGTAGTTCCTGGTCCTTCAGACTGAGTAGTCCCTGGTCCTTCAGACTGAGTAGTCCCTGGTCCTTCAGACTGAGTGGTCCTTTAGACTGAGTAGTCCCTGGTCCTTTAGACTGAGTAGTCCCTGGTCCTTTAGACTGAGTAGTCCCTGGTCCTTCAGACTGAGTAGTCCCTGTTCCTTTAGACTGAGTAGTCCCTGTTCCTTTAGACTGAGTAGTCCCTCTTCCTTTAGACTGAGTAGTCCCTGTTCCTTCAGACTGAGTAGTCCCTGTTTTGTGTGGGGTCTTATTGAAGGAGTACGGCCAGCCCATAGCCCTGATATGGTTAGCTTATGGTGTCATAGACAGCTACACTCTTAGGAAGAAAAAAAACAGGTTCTAAGAAGCTTATGATGTCATAGACAGCTACACTCTTAGAAAGAAAAAAAACAGGTTCTAAGAAGCTTATGATGTCATAGACAGCTACATTCTTAGAAAGAAAGAAAACAGGTTCTAAGAAGCTTATGATGTCATAGACAGCTACACTCTTAGGAAGAAAAAAAACAGGTTCTAAGAAGCTTATGATGTCATAGACAGCTACACTCTTAGAAAGAAAAAAAACAGGTTCTAAGAAGCTTATGATGTCATAGACAGCTACATTCTTAGAAAGAAAGAAAACAGGTTCTAAGAAGCTTATGATGTCATAGACAGCTACACTCTTAGGAAGAAAAAAAACAGGTTCTAAGAAGCTTATGATGTCATAGACAGCTACACTCTTAGAAAGAAAAAAAACAGGTTCTAAGAAGCTTATGATGTCATAGACAGCTACATTCTTAGAAAGAAAGAAAACAGGTTCTAAGAAGCTTATGATGTCATAGACAGCTACACTCTTAGGAAGAAAAAAAACAGGTTCTAAGAAGCTTATGATGTCATAGACAGCTACACTCTTAGAAAGAAAAAAAACAGGTTCTAAGAAGCTTATGATGTCATAGACAGCTACATTCTTAGAAAGAAAGAAAACAGGTTCTAAGAAGCTTATGATGTCATAGACAGCTACACTCTTAGGAAGAAAAAAAACAGGTTCTAAGAAGCTTATGATGTCATAGACAGCTACACTCTTAGAAAGAAAGAAAACAGGTTCTAAGAAGCTTATGATGTCATAGACAGCTACATTCTTAGAAAGAAAGAAAACAGGTTCTAAGAAGCTTATGATGTCATAGACAGCTACACTCTTAGGAAGAAAAAAAACAGGTTCTAAGAAGCTTATGATGTCAGACAGCTACACTCTTTAGAAAGAAAAAAAACAGGTTCTAAGAAGCTTATGATGTCATAGACAGCTACACTCTTAGAAATAAAGAAAACAGGTTCTAAGAAGCTTATGATGTCATAGACAGCTACACTCTTAGGAAGAAAGAAAACAGGTTCTAAGAAGCTTATGATGTCAGACAGCTACACTCTTTAGAAATAAAAAAAACAGGTTCTAAGAAGCTTATGATGTCATAGACAGCTACACTCTTAGGAAGAAAGAAAACAGGTTCTAAGAAGCTTATGATGTCAGACAGCTACACTCTTTAGAAATAAAGAAAACAGGTTCTAAGAAGCTTATGATGTCATAGACAGCTACACTCTTAGGAAGAAAGAAAACAGGTTCTAAGAAGCTTATGATGTCAGACAGCTACACTCTTTAGAAATAAAGAAAACAGGTTCTAAGAAGCTTATGATGTCATAGACAGCTACACTCTTAGAAAGAAAAAAAACAGGTTCTAAGAAGCTTATGATGTCATAGACAGCTACACTCTTAGGAAGAAAAAAAACAGGTTCTAAGAAGCTTATGATGTCATAGACAGCTACATTCTTAGAAATAAAAAAAAAACAGGTTCCGGAAGTTTTCTTTGTCCGTCCCCATAGAAGAACCCATCAGCAGCAGTGGGCTGGCTTAACTGGGACTTTAGAGCTGACCTATCCCCCCCGTGTTAGTTCCCGGTGTCCCTCTGCAAGAGGTAGGAGGGGGCAGAGGCAGGCACTCAGGAGCCTCCTCAACACTCTACCTCCCACTAGCCACCCTGCTCGACGGCCGACATGACCAGCACTCAGGTACGACTCACTACTGAACTTTACACGATCACGTAACTCCGTGTCTTTTGAGGTAAGATGTACGCTATAAGTTTTATTCTGCAGAAACACTAAACACGTTTGAGTTTGTTCTTCAACTCAAGAAAGGTCTGACGTGTGATGAAGTGATTTTGATTTTGTCCGAATACTCATCATTACCACGATGTTATAGGCAGCATTCCCGAGTTCATGTGAGGGTTAAGGACCACTTGAAATGACTTGAGTATTTCAGAGGTTGTGTTTTGGCAGAGAGACAGGAGTGGACCCGATACAACCAGGTTATTTCATGGCAAATTTTAAACTTAATCAACAATTTAACCTTAAAAACACTAAGCGGGTTAATTTTAAAAGACTTCTCTTGAATCAGTTTTGTCAGATTACCATCCAAGCAATCATTAAACATGGTTTTCCTCCGCCCAGAGCTGGAATTAAAGCAGCAAAATGCTATTTATATGCAAATATAAATAATAAATAAATAAATAGCTTCCCGCACTAATAGAATCTTACCGGTGCTGCTGGCTGAAAGACTGAATAATTACCATAACAACAGAAAGACTCATTCTAATGAATAGGAATGTTTAGATTCATTCTCAGTTTGGAAACGTCATTTAAAGGTTTTTAAAAGCTATTTTCTGTCTCCCGGCTCTTCTACAGTAGATATGAGGACAACAGCAGCATCCTGAGCTGACAAAGAAACACTTCATGGAAAGGAACAAGAGGCTGGTGAGTGGGTTTACAATATATTGATGCTTTTTAAGTTATGAGTTTTTATGTCTCTAAAGAAATTGTTCAATATCAGGATTGTATATACGTTGAGGATAAACAACGTTTCTTTATCTCTAGGGAAGTTGAACACATACTACACAATATCAGGATTGGATATTCCTTGATGCTGCAGATAGTTTCAAGTTGTTTATTGACATTGTTTTTCTCTATAAAACTGGTACAACGTATAGCTTCATAGGTACCAACGATCTATATAACCCTGTTTCCTCGTCCATTGTGAGGAAACATCCATGTGTCTTGTGGACAGGCCCTCGGATCAGCAGCACTTCCTTAAGATGATGCACCTCCCCAGGATCACGAAGAGAACCCAGTCACCCCACAGAGAGACCGTTTCCCCTGTCCTCTCATACTACTCAGAGCCGGCCTACCTGCAGCACCGTAAGGTAGAGTACAGGAACAGCAGTTAGTAAGGCATCTTCATACAGATGCTATCCTCTCTCCTAACACCCATACTACTCAGAGCCGGCCTACCTGCAGCACCGTAAGGTAGAGTACAGGAACAGCAGTTAGTAAGGCATCTTCATACAGATGCTATCCTCTCTCCTAACACCCATACTACTCAGAGCCAGCCTACCTGCAGCACCGTAAGGTAGAGTACAGGAACAGCAGTTAGTAAGGCATCTTCATACAGATGCTATCCTCTCTTCTAACACTCTGGAATAGGGTTTAGGGAAAGCACAGGCTTCTTGAAATGATCAATACACAGTGGTTGATTTGTTAGATCCCAAATTGACCCCCCCCCCCCCCCTGTCTTCGACCCTCTACGCCCTTCCTGTAGATCTGGAAAGATCAGATAGGGGTTTCAGACAGAGCATCATATGAACACAACCCCCCTCTGTGTTTTCATTTGGTTCAGGATGTGACTAGAGATCTGGCCCCGCTGCCTGGTGCAACGAGAAGAGGAGCCCTGGATGAGGAAGACCAGGAAGAGACGCTGAGCCTACGGAGCATGCCCAGTATGAGAAGCACCCTGAGTCACGCCTCAAAGGTGAAAAGGTCACGGGGCTTCCCGAAGAGACACACCATCCCCGAGCTCAGACTGCCCCATGTTACTAAGATTCATCCTGACCCCAGGTACTTCCTCACTTCTTTCATTGACATGTTTCGATCAAGGCCACTCCTCAACATGCAACACTTCCTGTCCCTGAGGGAAAATGCTTTGGATTGAACTGGAGTCAATAAAACCCCATGTCTATATGAGTCAATATAACCCCATGTCTATATGAGTCAATATGACCCCATGTCTATATGAGTCAATATGACCCCATGTCTATATGAGTCAATATGACCCCATGTCTGTATGAGTCAATATGACCCCATGTCTGTATGAGTCAATATAACCCCATGTCTGTATGAGTCAATATAACCCCATGTCTGTATGAGTCAATATAACCCCATGTCTGTATGAGTCAATATAACCCCATGTCTGTATGAGTCAATATAACCCCATGCCTATACGAGTCAATATAACCCCATGTCTGTACGAGTCAATATAACCCCATGTCTATATGAGTCAATATGACCCCATGTCTGTATGAGTCAATACGACCCCATGTGTATACACAGAGTACACCAAACATTAGGAACCTAATATTGAGTTGCAACCCCCCCTTTCGCACTCAGAACAGCGTCAATTCGTCAGGGACTCTACAAGGTGTTGAAAGCATTCCACAGGGATGCTGACCCATGTTGACTCCAATGCTTCCCACAGTTGTGTCAAGTTGGCTGGATGTCCTTCGGGTGGTGGACCGCTCTCGATACACACAGGAAACTACTGAGAGTGAAAAACCCAGCAGCTTTGCAGTTCTTGACAAAAACCAGTGCGCCTGGCACCTACTACCATACCCTGTTCAAAGGCACTTAAATATTTTATCTTGCCCATTCACCCTCTGAATGGCTCACATACACAATCCATGTCTCAATTGTCTCAAGGCTTAAAACTCCTTCTTTAACCTGTCTCCTCCCCTTCATCTACACTGATTGAAGTGGATTTAACAGGTGACATCAATAAGGGATCATAACTTTCACCTGGTCAGTCTGTAGTATGTCATGGAAAGAGCAGGTGTTCCTAATATTTTATCACTCAGTACATGTGTCTTTATGTTTGTCATAGAGCCAGTCTGGAATTGAGGGGTACTGGCTACCTGAGATGTTCCAGACTTCCACCCATCATCAAATCTACCAGAACCCATGAGCCTCTGCACCAGGAAAGACCCCCAGGTCCAGCTGGGTACAGGTACCTTTCTCAATGTAGGTTCTAACTAATTACTCACGGCCCAATGTGAGGAAGAGAAGCTACTCACACAGTAACTCTACAGGGGCGTCAGGACACACCCCTGGGAGACCCCGCCACAGTACTGCTAATAATGGAGTCTCACGCTTCTCCCCCCCAGGTGTAGTCTATATACAGCAATCATCCCTCCCCAGGTATAGTCTACATACAGCAATCATCCCTCCCCAGGTGTAGTCTACATACAGCAATCATCTCTCCCCAGGTATTGTCTACATACAGAAATCATCCCTCCCCAGGTATAGTCTACATACAGCAATCATCCCTCCCCAGGTATAGTCTACATACAGCAATCATCTCTCCCCAGGTATTGTCTACATACAGAAATCATCCCTCCCCAGGTATTGTCTACATACAGCAATCATCCCTCCCCAGGTATAGTCTACATACAGCAATCATAGTCTATATTCACACAACAATCATCCCTCCCCAGGTGTAGTCTACGTACAGTAATCTATTTTCACAGCTTTAGCTACTCTAAATATGAGTGTCTTGTTCGTTAAATTCATGGCAACAAATGAAAAGAGAGGTGAAGAGGAGAAAGAAGTGCCTCGTCAATATCTCCGGCAGCAGACACACGCGGTCTCATTTTCTGCTTATTAATGATTTAAAGGCTGGTTAGTCTGCTGCCTGAGGCAGGAGGAGAACGGGGGGGAGGCAGGAGGAGAGGAACTCTGAGACATTCATTTAACTATCTGGTACGAGAGCAGTTGGAGAGAGGGAGAGAGCAGTTGGAGAGAGAGGTTAAGAGCCTGAGCTGAACTGGAGAGTTGTGAGGGCCATGCAGATTACACACTCATACAAACACACACACACACACACACACACACACACACACACACACACACACACACACACACACACACACACACACACCACAATCACCCCTAGCATGGAACGCAGGTGGACTAGTAAAATGGGCGTAAAGTGGCTCAATATGTATGAAATAAAAAGGAAGAAGTGCTTCTGGAATGCAAACAGCCAATAGGAGGGCTAGCTTTCTGTCAAACAGCCAATAGGAGGGCTAGCTTTCTGTCAAACAGCCAATAGGAGAGCTAGCTTTCTGTTGAACAGCCAACATGGAGGGCTAGCTTTCTGTCCAACAGCCAATACGGAGGGCTAGCTTTCTGTCAAACAGCCAATAGGAGGGCTAGCTTTCTGTCAAACAGCCAATAGGAGAGCTAGCTTTCTGTCCAACAGCCAATACGGAGGGCTAGCTTTCTGTCAAACAGCCAACACGGAGGGCTAGCTTTCTGTCAAACCGCCAACACGGAGGGCTAGCTTTCTGTCAAACCGCCAACACGGAGGGCTAGCTTTCTGTCAAACCGCCAACACGGAGGGCTAGCTTTCTGTCAAACAGCCATTAGGAGGGCTAGCTTTCTGTCAAACAGCCAACACGGAGGGCTAGCTTTCTGTCAAACCGCCAACACGGAGGGCTAGCTTTCTGTCAAACCGCCAACACGGAGGGCTAGCTTTCTGTCAAACCGCCAACACGGAGGGCTAGCTTTCTGTCAAACAGCCAATAGGAGGGCTAGCTTTCTGTCCAACAGCCAATAGGAGGGCTAGCTTTCTGTCCAACAGCCAATACGGAGGGCTAGCTTTCTGTCAAACCGCCAACACGGAGGGCTAGCTTTCTGTCAAACCGCCAACACGGAGGGCTAGCTTTCTGTCAAACCGCCAACACGGAGGGCTAGCTTTCTGTCAAACCGCCAACACGGAGGGCTAGCTTTCTGTCAAACAGCCAATACGGAGGGCTAGCTTTCTGTCAAACAGCCAATAGGAGGGCTAGCTTTCTGTTGAACAGCCAACACGGAGGGCTAGCTTTCTGTCAAACAGCCAATACGGAGGGCTAGCTTTCTGTTAAACAGCCAATAGGAGGGCTAGCTTTCTGTCAAACAGCCAATACGGAGGGCTAGCTTTCTGTCCAACAGCCAATACAGAGGGCTAGCTTTCTGTCGAATACAGCCAATACGGAGGGCTAGCTTTCTGTCAAACAGCCATTACGGAGGGCTAGCTTTCTGTCAAACAGCCAATAGGAGGGCTAGCTTTCTGTCCAACAGCCAATACGGAGGGCTAGCTTTCTGTCAAACAGCCAATAGGAGGGCTAGCTTTCTGTTGAACAGCCAACACGGAGGGCTAGCTTTCTGTCAAACAGCCAATAGGAGGGCTAGCTTTCTGTCCAACAGCCAATACGGAGGGCTAGCTTTCTGTCCAACAGCCAATACGGAGGGCTAACTTTCTGTCCAACAGCCAATACGGAGGGCTAGCTTTCTGTCAAACAGCCAATACGGAGGGCTAGCTCCCTGTTAAACAGCCAATAGGAGGGCTAGCTTTCTGTCAAACAGCCAATACGGAGGGCTAGCTTTCTGTCCAACAGCCAATACGGAGGGCTAGCTTTCTGTCGAATACAGCCAATACGGAGGGCTAGCTTTCTGTCGAATACAGCCAATAGGAGGGCTAGCTTTCTGTCCAACAGCCAATAGGAGGGCTAGCTTTCTGTTAAACAGCCAATAGGAGGGCTAGCTTTCTGTTGAACAGCCAACACGGAGGGCTAGCTTTCTGTCAAACAGCCAATACGCAGGGCTAGCTTTCTGTCAAACAGCCAATAGGAGGGCTAGCTTTCTGTCAAACAGCCAATAGGAGGGCTAGCTTTCTGTCCAACAGCCAATAGGAGGGCTAGCTTTCTGTCGAATACAGCCAATACGGAGGGCTAGCTTTCTGTCAAACAGCCATTACGGAGGGCTAGCTTTCTGTCAAACAGCCAATAGGAGGGCTAGCTTTCTGTCCAACAGCCAATACGGAGGGCTAGCTTTCTGTCAAACAGCCAATAGGAGGGCTAGCTTTCTGTTGAACAGCCAACACGGAGGGCTAGCTTTCTGTCAAACAGCCAATAGGAGGGCTAGCTTTCTGTCCAACAGCCAATACGGAGGGCTAGCTTTCTGTCCAACAGCCAATACGGAGGGCTAGCTTTCTGTCCAACAGCCAATACGGAGGGCTAGCTTTCTGTCAAACAGCCAATACGGAGGGCTAGCTTCCTGTTAAACAGCCAATAGGAGGGCTAGCTTTCTGTCAAACAGCCAATACGGAGGGCTAGCTTTCTGTCCAACAGCCAATACGGAGGGCTAGCTTTCTGCCGAATATAGCCAATACGGAGGGCTAGCTTTCTGTCGAATACAGCCAATAGGAGGGCTAGCTTTCTGTCCAACAGCCAATAGGAGGGCTAGCTTTCTGTTAAACAGCCAATAGGAGGGCTAGCTTTCTGTTGAACAGCCAACACGGAGGGCTAGCTTTCTGTCAAACAGCCAATACGCAGGGCTAGCTTTCTGTCAAACAGCCAATAGGAGGGCTAGCTTTCTGTTGAACAGCCAACACGGAGGGCTAGCTTTCTGTTAAACAGCCAATAGGAGGGCTAGCTTTCTGTCCAACAGCCAATACGGAGGGCTAGCTTTCTGTCCAACAGCCAATACGGAGGGCTAGCTTTCTGTCCAACAGCCAATACGGAGGGCTAGCTTTCTGTCCAACAGCCAATACGGAGGGCTAGCTTTCTGTCAAACAGCCAATACGGAGGGCTAGCTTTCTGTTAAACAGCCAATAGGAGGGCTAGCTTTCTGTCAAACAGCCAATACGGAGGGCTAGCTTTCTGTCCAACAGCCAATACGGAGGGCTAGCTTTCTGTCGAATACAGCCAATAGGAGGGCTAGCTTTCTGTCGAATACAGCCAATAGGAGGGCTAGCTTTCTGTCAAACAGCCAATAGGAGGGCTAGCTTTTTGTTAAACAGCCTGAAATTAGGTTCTTCATTTAATACTATCTACACCACCTCGGATTTACCTGAGTAAATTTCATTGTGTTTCCATATTTGCCCCAAATAATCAATTTACTATAAGTGATATTGGAGTTTCGGTGTTCTTTTTTGGATAAAGTTAAAATGTCAAAGCATCATTAGTGGAACGAACAAACTGCAAACTGCAATTCAACTATTGAATTGGTGTTTTATTGAATTGAGATTATCCACCCCTGACACGATAATGAGAAGATTCAGAACAAGTCCTAAAACCGAGGATGGATCTCTCCAGGGGTATAAAACACGAGCTTGTTCAGGAGAATACACCGTGCTGCTGTGTTCATGTCAATGTACAACATATTATACTCGAAATGCCAGCCATTTTTCACAGAGAGAAAGAGTAAACATGAAATCCCTTTTAAAACATGTTAGAAATCAGAGCACCTACATGTCTCTGTATGTCTCTGCTTTGCATGATGGTAAGACTGAATTCTCAGTCTCTATTCACATTTTGTCTATCACCTGTTGTTGTAGGCCTGAGAAGAAGGGAGATGTTCCCTCTGGACTACCAGAGAAGAAGACTGTTGGTCTGAAGAAGCAGGGAGATGTTCCCTCTGGACTACCAGAGAAGAAGACTGTTGGTCTGAAGAAGCAGGGAGATATTCCCTCTGGACTACCAGAGAAGAAGACTGTTGGTCTGAAGAAGCAGGGAGATGTTCCCTCTGGACTACCAGAGAAGAAGACTGTTGGTCTGAAGAAGAGTTTTAATAATGAGGACCTCCTCAAAGTACCTGTTGTGACCATGTCCAAGATAATTTCTGATCCACCTCCAACTGAGACCCAACGCATCACGTTCCACAGCCCCGCGCTGCAGGCCATGTACCCGATAACCCCTGACAACGAAACGCAAACCAGGAAGCCAGTGGAAGATAGAAAACCCCCGTATCCCAGAGTCCTCTCTTCTACATCCACCTGCGCTATATCTAACACCATCGGTCCTGAGAAAGTATACAGATTCCAGCCACACCTTCTGAGAGATAACCCCCCTCCATACTCCTCTGAGTGGACCGATCCAAAGGCTTTAACCCAAGGAAGGACTGAGTGGACTGAACCAAGGGCTCCAACCCAGGGGAGGGGAGAGATGCTGTTGATCAGACTGAGCATCACATGGTCCAAGGCTGAGAACAGCAGCAACCTGAGACAGTCCCAGTCTCAGCTCCAGCGTTACCCCATCTGTCCCCTGAAACCAGCCCTGAGACTACCCATCTCCAACACAAGGAGGCTGAGGGACTGGGGGAGACGGGGGACGACGTTGGGGTGTCTGTGGGAGGAGGAGGAGGGGTGTGTCCCACCCCCGGTCCCAGTCCAGCCTCAGTTACTGGAATCCTTTACAGGGTTCAAAGAGCACCTCTGTCGCCAGCTTCTCCACCCCCCCACCCCCCTGGCTCAGCTCCTGGAGAAGGCCTCAGAGGGAGACCATATAGACACACAGGCAGACCGACCGACAGACAGAACAGTAGACAGACAGTATAGACAGACAGGTAGACAGACCGGTAGACAGACAGGTAGACAGACAGGTAGACAGACAGGTAGACAGACCGGTAGATAGACAGTATAGACAGACAGGTAGACAGACCCGCAGCCAGACAGGTAATGTCCCAGGTTCCTCAGGTGCATACCCTCCAGACCCCCTGCAGTACTCTGCCAGCCCATACCGTGCAGCTGTCTGGATCTCAGGGTCCAGGAGGGGCTCTACCCAGAATCCCCATGACCAGACCAACTCCTTCCCCCAAGCTCCCCCTCCTTCACTCACACAGTAAGAACAGACATTCAGCATAGATAGATGGTCTGTTTTACATGGAACTGTCACTCTACAGGCCTGTTCTACCACGGAACCGTCACTCTACAGGCCTGTTCTACCACGGAACCGTCAATCTACAGGCCTGTTCTACCACGGAACCGTCAATCTACAGGCCTGTTCTAACTCGGAACCGTCAATCTACAGGCCTGTTCTACCACGGAACCGTCAATCTACAGGCCTGTTCTACCACGGAACCGTCAATCTACAGGCCTGTTCTACCACGGAACCGTCACTCTACAGGCCTGTTCTACCACGGAACCGTCAATCTACAGGCCTGTTCTACCACGGAACCGTCACTCTACAGGCCTGTTCTACCACGGAACCGTCACTCTACAGACCTGTTCTAACACGGAACCGTCACTCTACAGGCCTGTTCTACCACGGAACCGTCACTCTACAGGCCTGTTCTACCACGGAACCGTCACTCTACAGGCCTGTTCTACCACGGAACCGTCACTCTACAGACCTGTTCTAACACGGAACCGTCACTCTACAGGCCTGTTCTACCACGGAACCGTCACTCTACAGGCCTGTTCTACCACGGAACCGTCACTCTACAGGCCTGTTCTACCACGGAACCGTCACTCTACAGGCCTGTTCTACCACGGAACCGTCACTCTACAGGCCTGTTCTACCACGGAACCGTCAATCTTTAGGGGCGCCGAGACACAGCCCTGGGGGACTCTGCCTTCAGCACTGCTAATAAGGAGGATAATTGTTTTAGCTATACAGAGGATTGCTACGGCCTGGTCTGCTGAGACGAGCACCATCCGAAAACACACAGCATGGTCAGTCCAGACACCACAGAGACAAGGCATGCCTCCTAAATAGAACACTATCCTTATACAGGGCCCATAGGGCTCTTGTCAGAGGTAATGCAACTCTACACGAAATAGGGACTCAGTCATGGCCGGATCTATAGTCATTGACGTTGGTTGTAGTGGTGTGAGAGTTGTTTGTTAGCTGTGACAAGACTGTAATGTCTGTAAAAATATATGTCCTGTGTAGTTAGCTGTGACATTCTTTTCTCTATGTCCTGTGTAGTTAGCTGCTACATTCTGTTCTCTGTCTGTTCTCTATGTCCTGTGTAGTTAGCTGCTACATTCTGTTCTCTATGTCCTGTGTAGTTAGCTGCTACATTCTGTTCTCTGTCTGTTCTCTATGTCCTGTGTAGTTAGCTGCTACATTCTGTTCTCTATGTCCTGTGTAGTTAGCTGCTACATTCTGTTCTCTATGCCCTGTGTAGTTAGCTGCTACATTCTGTTCTCTCTGTCCTGTGTAGTTAGCTGCTACATTCTGTTCTCTCTGTCCTGTGTAGTTAGCTGCTACATTCTGTTCTCTCTGTCCTGTGTAGTTAGCTGCTACATTCTGTTCTCTCTGTCCTGTGTAGTTAGCTGCTACATTCTGTTCTCTCTGTCCCGTGTAGTTAGCTGCTACATTCTGTTCTCTATGTCCCGTGTAGTTAGCTGCTACATTCTGTTCTCTATGTCCTGTGTAGTTAGCTGCTACATTCTGTTCTCTCTGTCCCGTGTAGTTAGCTGCTACATTCTGTTCTCTCTGTCCTGTGTAGTTAGCTGCTACATTCTGTTCTCTCTGTCCTGTGTAGTTAGCTGCTACATTCTGTTCTCTATGTCCTGTGTAGTTAGCTGCTACATTCTGTTCTCTCTGTCCTGTGTAGTTAGCTGCTACATTCTGTTCTCTCTGTCCTGTGTAGTTAGCTGCTACATTCTGTTCTCTCTGTCCTGTGTAGTTAGCTGCTACATTCTGTTCTCTCTGTCCTGTGTAGTTAGCTGCTACATTCTGTTCTCTCTGTCCTGTGTAGTTAGCTGCTACATTCTGTTCTCTCTGTCCTGCGTAGTTAGCTGCTACATTCTGTTCTTTCTGTCCTGTGTAGTTAGCTGCTACATTCTGTTCTCTATGTCCTGTGTAGTTAGCTGCTACATTCTGTTCTCTGTCTGTTCTCTCTGTCCTGTGTAGTTAGCTGCTACATTCTGTTCTCTCTGTCCTGTGTAGTTAGCTGCTACATTCTGTTCTCTCTGTCCTGTGTAGTTAGCTGCTACATTCTGTTCTCTATGTCTGTTCTCTATGTCCTGTGTAGTTAGCTGCTACATTCTGTTCTCTCTGTCCTGTGTAGTTAGCTGCTACATTCTGTTCTCTATGTCCTGTGTAGTTAGCTGCTACATTCTGTTCTCTCTGTCCTGTGTAGTTAGCTGCTACATTCTGTTCTCTATGTCCTGTGTAGTTAGCTGCTACATTCTGTTCTCTCTGTCCTGTGTAGTTAGCTGCTACATTCTGTTCTCTCTGTCCTGTGTAGTTAGCTGCTACATTCTGTTCTCTCTGTCCTGTGTAGTTAGCTGCTACATTCTGTTCTCTCTGTCCTGTGTAGTTAGCTGCTACATTCTGTTCTCTCTGTCCTGTGTAGTTAGCTGCTACATTCTGTTCTCTCTGTCCTGCGTAGTTAGCTGCTACATTCTGTTCTTTCTGTCCTGTGTAGTTAGCTGCTACATTCTGTTCTCTATGTCCTGTGTAGTTAGCTGCTACATTCTGTTCTCTGTCTGTTCTCTCTGTCCTGTGTAGTTAGCTGCTACATTCTGTTCTCTCTGTCCTGTGTAGTTAGCTGCTACATTCTGTTCTCTCTGTCCTGTGTAGTTAGCTGCTACATTCTGTTCTCTATGTCTGTTCTCTATGTCCTGTGTAGTTAGCTGCTACATTCTGTTCTCTCTGTCCTGTGTAGTTAGCTGCTACATTCTGTTCTCTATGTCCTGTGTAGTTAGCTGCTACATTCTGTTCTCTCTGTCCTGTGTAGTTAGCTGCTACATTCTGTTCTCTCTGTCCTGTGTAGTTAGCTGCTACATTCTGTTCTCTCTGTCCTGTGTAGTTAGCTGCTACATTCTGTTCTCTATGTCCTGTGTAGTTAGCTGCTACATTCTGTTCTCTCTCTGACAAGTTGGCTTGTGAAGATCACTCTGTCAATGCATGATGTTTTTGTAGTTGTTGTTTTCTCGACAAATCCTATATTTTGGAGAGCACCATCTTATTCTGTATGCTGATTATTATATTACCATTGTAATATGTACCCCCCCCCCCCCTTATATTTCCATGTGTTGAATTGCGACAACGGTTTCTTAACCAGCATTCACTAAAATGTGTCTTTACGATTTTCTCTATTGAAGAAATAAACATTCACTTCAATGGACTAAAATGGACATTATATGTTGGCAATATAAGCAATAATTCGGGAGGGAGGGAGTGAGGGAGGGAGGGGGGGAGGGAGGGAGAATGAGCTGGGTTTTCAGCAACACAGACCCTGGAGTCAATCCCAGGTTTAACACTCTGATAGTCTGGTCAGTCATTAGCCAGCAGACCGGTCTCCCGGGGCCTGGGAGAAAGGCCCCCTACTGCGGACACAACATTCTCTACATTCCTGACTAAAACAGGGACAGGGTGTGGGCCCCTACAACAGGGCTAGGGTGGGAGGTGTAGGGTAGGCCCCTACAACAGGGCTAGAGTGGGAGGTGTAGGGTGGGCCCCTACAACAGGGCTAGGGTGGGAGGTGTAGGGTAGGCCCCTACAACAGGGCTAGAGTGGGAGGTGTAGGGTGGGCCCCTACAACAGGGCTAGGGTGGGAGGTGTAGGGTGGGCCCCTACAACAGGGCTAGGGTGGGAGGTGTAGGGTGGGCCCCTACAACAGGGCTAGAGTGGGAGGTGTAGGGTGGGCCCCTACAACAGGTCTAGAGTGGGAGGTGTAGGGTAGGCCCCTACAACAGGGCTAGAGTGGGAGGTGTAGGGTAGGCCCCTACAACAGGGCTAGAGTGGGAGGTGTAGGGTGGGCCCCTACAACAGGGCTAGGGTGGGAGGTGTAGGGTGGGCCCCTACAACAGGGCTAGGGTGGGAGGTGTAGGGTGGGCCCCTTCAACAGGGCTAGGGTGGGAGGTGTAGGGTGTATGGTGGGCCCCTTCAACAGGGCTAGGTTGGGAGTGTATGGAGCAGGGTAGGCCTTATGAGCTCTGGTCTAAAGTGCACTATATAGGGAATAGGGCTCTGGTCTAAAGTAGTGCACTATATAGGGAATAGGGCCCTGGTCTAAAGTAGTGCACTATATAGGGAATAGGGCTCTGGTCTAAAGTGCACTATATAGGGAATAGGGCTCTGGTCTAAAGTAGTGCACTATATAGGGAATAGGGCTCTGGTCTAAAGTAGTGCACTATATAGGGAATAGGGTTCTGGTTTAAAGTAGTGCACTATATAGGGAATAGGGCTCTGGTCTAAAGTAGTGTACTATATAGGGAATAGGGCTCTGGTCTAAAGTAGTGCACTATATAAGGAATAGGGCTCTGGTTTAAAGTAGTGCACTATATAGGGAATAGGGCTCTGGTCTAAAGTAGTGCACTATATAGGGAATAGGGCTCTGGTCTAAAGTGCACTATATAGGGAATAGGGCTCTGGTCTAAAGTAGTGCACTATATAGGGAATAGGGCTCTGGTTTAAAGTAGTGCACTATATAGGGAATAGGGCCCTGGTCTATAGTAGTGCACTATATAGGGAATAGGGCTCTGGTCTAAAGTAGTGCACTATATAGGGAATAGGGCTCTGGTCTAAATTAGTGCACTATACAGGGAATAGGGCTCTGGTCTAAAGTAGTGCACTATATAGGGAATAGGGCTCTGGTCTAAAGTAGTGCACTATACAGGGAATAGGGCTCTGGTCTAAAGTAGTGCACTATATAGGGAATAGGGCTCTGGTCTAAAGTAGTGCACTATATAGGGAATAGGGCTCTGGTCTAAAGTAGTGTACTATATAGGGAATAGGGCTCTGGTTTAAAATAGTGCACTATACAGGGAATAGGGCTCTGGTCTAAAGTAGTGCACTATATAGGGAATAGGACTCTGGTCTAAAGTAGTGCACTATATAGGGAATAGGACTCTGGTCTAAAGTAGTGCACTATATAGGGAATAGGGCCCTGGTCTAAAGTAGTGTACTATATAGGGAATAGGGCTCTGGTCTAAAGTAGTGCACTATATAGGGAATAGGGCTGGTCTAAAGTAGTGCACTATATAGGGAATAGGGCTCTGGACTAAAGTAGTGCACTATATAGGGAATAGGGCTCTGGTCTAAAGTAGTGCACTATATAGGGAATAGGGCTCTGGACTAAAGTAGTGCACTATATAGGGAATAGGGCTCTGGACTAAAGTAGTGCACTATATAGGGAATAGGGCTCTGGTCTAAAGTAGTGCACTATATAGGGAATAGGGCTCTGGTCTAAAGTAGTGCACTATATAGGGAATAGGGCTCTGGTCTAAAGTAGTGCACTATATAGGGAATAGGGCTCTGGTCTAAAGTAGTGCACTATATAGGGAATAGGGCTCTGGTCTAAAGTAGTACACTATATAGGGAATAGGGCTCTGGTCTAAAGTAGTGCACTATATAGGGAATAGGGCTCTGGTCTAAAGTAGTGCACTATATAGGGAATAGGGCTCTGGTTTAAAGTAGTGCACTATATAGGGAATAGGGCTCTGGTTTAAAGTAGTGCACTATATAGGGAATAGGGCTCTGGTTTAAAGTAGTGCACTATATAGGGAATAGGGCTCTGGTCTAAAGTAGTGCACTATATAGGGAATAGGGCTCTGGTCTATAGTAGTGCACTATATAGGGAATAGGGCTCTGGTCTAAAGTAGTGCACTATATAGGGAATAGGGCTCTGGTCTAAAGTAGTGCACTATATAGGGAATAGGGCTCTGGTCTAAAGTAGTGCACTATATAGGGAATAGGGCTCTGGTCTAAAGTAGTGCACTATATAGGGAATAGGGCTCTGGTCTAAAGTAGTGCACTATATAGGGAATAGGGCTCTGGTCTAAAGTAGTGCACTATATAGGGAATAGGGCTCTGGTCTAAAGTAGGGTACTATATAGGGAATAGGGCCCTGGTCTAAAGTAGTGCACTATATAGGGAATAGGGCCCTGGTCTATAGTAGTGTACTATATAGGGAATAGGGCTCTGGTCTAATGTAGTGCACTATATAGGGTTCCTTTTGAGATGTAACCATGGTCTAATAGTGGTTAACTGGGATGAATCCATGTTAAAGGTCCCTAACTAGAACTACCAGGACAGTAGTGGTGGAAACACCAGCGTCATGTCATGAGATTCAACTGAACACCACTAGAGGGCGCTACTGGACTACTGTGAACTGGGATGTCTGCTAGACCAGGCACAACACACCTCTAATGAACCTCAAACAACCACTGTGTGTGTGTGTGCTCGTGCGTGCGTCTGTGTTTGTGACTGTGCATCCTATAGAGGGAGCGAGACAGAGAGGGAGAGAGACAGAGACAGAGAGGGTGAGGGTGAGGGACAGACAGAGAGGGTGAGGGAGAGAGACAGAGAGGGTGAGGGAGAGAGACAGAGAGGGTGAGGGAGAGAGACAGAGAGGGTGAGGGAGAGAGACAGAGTGGGTGAGGGAGAGAGACAGAGAGGGTGAGGGAGAGAGAGGGTGAGGGAGAGAGACAGAGAGGGTGAGGGAGAGAGACAGAGAGGGTGAGGGAGAGAGACAGAGTGGGTGAGGGAGAGAGACAGAGAGGGTGAGGGAGAGAGAGGGTGAGGGAGAGAGACCGAGAGGGTGAGGGAGAGAGACAGAGAGGGTGAGGGAGAGAGAGGGTGAGGGAGAGAGACAGAGAGGGTGAGGGAGAGAGACAGAGAGGGTGAGGGAGAGAGACAGAGAGGGTGAGGGAGAGAGACAGAGAGGGTGAGGGAGAGAGACAGAGAGGGTGAGGGAGAGAGACAGAGTGCGTGAGGGAGAGAGACAGAGTGGGTGAGGGAGAGAGACAGAGTGGGTGAGGGAGAGAGACAGAGTGGGTGAGGGAGAGAGACAGAGTGGGTGAGGGAGAGAGACAGAGTGGGTGAGGGAGAGAGACAGAGTGGGTGAGGGAGAGAGACAGAGAGGGTGAGGGAGAGAGACAGAGTGGGTGAGGGAGAGAGACAGAGTGGGTGAGGGAGAGAGACAGAGTGGGTGAGGGAGAGAGACAGAGTGGGTGAGGGAGAGAGACAGAGTGGGTGAGGGAGAGAGACAGAGAGGAGGGTGAGGGAGAGAGACAGAGAGGGTGAGGGAGAGAGACAGAGGGTGAGGGAGAGAGGGTGAGGGAGAGGGAGAGAGACAGAGAGGGTGAGGGAGAGAGACAGAGGGAGAGAGACAGAGGGACAGTGACAGAGAGACAGAGGGACAGTGACAGAGAGACAGAGAGGGAGAGGGAGAGAGACAGAGAGGGTGAGGGAGAGAGACAGAGAGGGTGAGGGAGAGAGACAGAGAGGGTGAGGGAGAGAGACAGAGAGGGTGAGGGAGAGAGGGTGAGGGAGAGGGAGAGACAGAGAGGGTGAGGGAGAGAGACAGAGGGACAGTGACAGAGAGACAGAGGGACAGTGACAGAGAGACAGAGGGACAGTGACAGAGAGACAGAGGGACAGTGACAGAGAGACAGAGGGACAGTGACAGAGAGGGAGAGAGAGAGAGACAGAGAGGGTGAGGGAGAGAGAGAGAGAGAGAGAGAGAGAGAGAGAGAGAGAGAGAGAGAGAGAGAGAGAGTGAGGGACGGACAGACTGACTGACTGACTTTCTTTCTTTCTTTTTCCTTCTGGAAAACCCTAAACAAACAAGACAAACAGAGATGTATAAACCACTTCTCTTTTTGGCTCTAAAAAAAAAAGAAGAAAAAAAAGAACAAACTGTAAAAACAAATATAGGATCAAATACCCACTGAACCCACTGGATTCTCCAATTACCTTGAATGAATTACAGGACAAAATACAAATCCCACTGAACCCACTGGATTCTCCAATTACCTTGAATGGATTACAGGACAAAATACAAATCCCACTGAACCCACTGGATTCTCCAATTACCTTGAATGGATTACAGGACAAAATACAAATCCCACTGAACCCACTGGATTCTCCAATTACCTTGAATGAATTACAGGACAAAATACAAATACCCACTGAACCCACTGGATTCTCCAATTACCTTGAATGAATTACAGGACAAAATACAAATCCCACTGAACCCACTGGATTCTCCAATTACCTTGAATGAATTACAGGACAAAATACAAATACCCACTGAACCCACTGGATTCTCCAATTACCTTGAATGAATTACAGGACAAAATACAAATACCCACTGAACCCACTGGATTATCCAATTACCTTGAATGAATTACAGGACAAAATACAAATACCCACTGAACCCACTGGATTCTCCAATTACCTTGAATGAATTACAGGACAAAATACAAATACCCACTGAACCCACTGGATTCTCCAATTACCTTGAATGGATTACAGGACAAAATACAAATCCCACTGAACCCACTGGATTCTCCAATTACCTTGAATGAATTACAGGACAAAATACAAATCCCACTGAACCCACTGGATTCTCCAATTACCTTGAATGGATTACAGGACAAAATACAAATCCCACTGAACCCACTGGATTCTCCAATTACCTTGAATGGATTACAGGACAAAATACAAATCCCACTGAACCCACTGGATTCTCCAATTACCTTGAATGGATTACAGGACAAAATACAAATCCCACTGAACCCACTGGATTCTCCAATTACCTTGAATGGATTACAGGACAAAATACAAATCCCACTGAACCCACTGGATTCTCCAATTACCTTGAATGGATTACAGGACAAAATACAAATCCCACTGAACCCACTGGATTCTCCAATTACCTTGAATGGATTACAGGACAAAATACAAATCCCACTGAACCCACTGGATTCTCCAATTACCTTGAATGAATTACAGGACAAAATACAAATCCCACTGAACCCACTGGATTCTCCAATTACCTTGAATGAATTACAGGACAAAATACAAATACCCACTGAACCCACTGGATTCTCCAATTACCTTGAATGAATTACAGGACAAAATACAAATACCCACTGAACCCACTGGATTATCCAATTACCTTGAATGAATTACAGGACAAAATACAAATCCTCCAACCCAAAAATGTTGAAATGTCTTTATTCTTTTGGAACTGTTGTGAGTATCATGTTTACTGTTACATTTTTATTGTTTATCGACTTCAAAATCAAATCAAACTTTTATTTGTGGCCAAATACAACAAGTGTAGACTTTACCATGGAAACGCTGACTTACAAGCCCTTAACCAACAGTGTAGACTTTACCATGGAAACGCTGACTGACCAGCCCTTAACCAACAGTGTAGACTTTACAGTGGAAACGCTGACTGACCAGCCCTTAACCAACAGTGTAGACTTTACCATGGAAACGCTGACTGACCAGCCCTTAACCAACAGTGTAGACTTTACCATGGAAACGCTGACTTACAAGCCCTTAACCAACAGTGTAGACTTTACCATGGAAACGCTGACTGACCAGCCCTTAACCAACAGTGTAGACTTTACCATGGAAACGCTGACTGACCAACCCTTAACCAACAGTGTAGACTTTACCATGGAAACGCTGACTGACCAACCCTTAACCAACAGTGTAGACTTTACCATTGAAACGCTGACTGACCAGCCCTTAACCAACAGTGTAGACTTTACCATGGAAACGCTGACTGACCAGCCCTTAACCAACAGTGTAGACTTTACCATGGAAACGCTGACTGACCAGCCCTTAACCAACAGTGTAGACTTTACCATGGAAACGCTGACTGACCAACCCTTAACCAACAGTGTAGACTTTACCATGGAAACGCTGACTGACCAACCCTTAACAAACAGTGTAGACTTTACCATGGAAACGCTGACTGACCAGCCCTTAACCAACAGTATAGACTTTACCATGGAAACGCTGACTGACCAGCCCTTAACCAACAGTGTAGACTTTACCATGGAAACGCTGACTGACCAGCCCTTAACCAACAGTGTAGACTTTACCATGGAAACGCTGACTTACAAGCCCTTAACCAACAGTGTAGACTTTACCATGGAAACGCTGACTTACAAGCCCTTAACCAACAGTGTAGACTTTACCATGGAAACGCTGACTGACCAGCCCTTAACCAACAGTGTAGACTTTACCATGGAAACGCTGACTGACCAACCCTTAACCAACAGTGTAGACTTTACCATGGAAACGCTGACTGACCAGCCCTTAACCAACAGTGTAGACTTTACCATGGAAACGCTGACTGACCAGCCCTTAATCAACAGTGTAGACTTTACCATGGAAACGCTGACTTACAAGCCCTTAACCAACAGTGTAGACTTTACCATGGAAATGCTGACTGACCAGCCCTTAACCAACAGTGTAGACTTTACCATGGAAACGCTGACTTACAAGCCCTTAACCAACAGTGTAGACTTTACCATGGAAACGCTGACTTACAAGCCCTTAACCAACAGTGTAGACTTTACCATGGAAACGCTGACTGACCAGCCCTTAACCAACAGTGTAGACTTTACCATGGAAACGCTGACTGACCAGCCCTTAACCAACAGTGTAGACTTTACCATGGAAACGCTGACTGACCAGCCCTTAACCAACAGTGTAGACTTTACCATGGAAACGCTGACTGACCAACCCTTAACCAACAGTGTAGACTTTACCATGGAAACGCTGACTGACCAGCCCTTAACCAACAATGCAGTTCAAGAAGTGTTAAGAAAAATATTTACCAAAATAAACCATAAAACAACCATAAAACAACATGATAATGACAGTGACAAGACAACCACAACAAATGGAGGATGATTGACAGGACAATACTCAACCAGACAGACAGACACAATACAACAACATTATAATGACAGTGACAAGACAACCATAACAAATGGAGGATGATTGACAGGACAATACTCAACCAGACAGACAGACACAATACAACAACATGATAATGACAGTGACAAGACAACCATAACAAATGGAGGATGATTGACAGGACAATACTTAACCAGACACAGACACAATACAACAACATGATAATGACAGTGACAAGACCATAACAAATGGAGGATGATTGACAGGACGATACTTAACCAGACAGACACACAATACAACAACATTTGGACAAGACCGTTATCAGTAATTCTATGGTGTTGCGGGATGCACTGAAAAATAAGGTCAAATGTTGTTTCATTCCATGGGATATGGAGCATTTCCCCCTTATACAGTGCATTCATACGGTGAAGCAAGTTTTAAGTTCCTCGGCGTACACATCACAGACAAACTGAATTGGTCCACCCACACAGACAGCACCGTGAAGAAGGCGCAGCAGCGCCTCTTCATCCTCAGGAGGCTGAAGAAATTCGGCTTGTCACCAAAAGCACTCACAAACTTCTACAGATGCACAATCGAGAGCATCCTGGCGGGCTGTATCACCGCCTGGTACGGCAACCGTAAGGCTCTCCAGAGGGTAGTGAGGTCTGCACAACGCATCACCGGGGGCAAACTACCTGCCCTCCAGGACACCTACACCACCCGATGTTACAGGAAGGCCATAAAGATCATCAAGGACAACAACCACCCGAGCCACTGCCTGTTCACCCCGCTATCATCCAGAAGGCGAGATCAGTACAGGTGCATCAAAGCTGGGACCGAGACTGAAAAACAGCTTCTATCTCAAGGCCATCAGACTGTTGGCCCAGCCAGAGCCCAGACTTGAACCCGAACGAACGAATATCTCAACGCCCTCCATCCAATCTGACAGAGCTTGAGAGGATCTGCAGAGAAGAATGGGAGAAACTCCCCAAATACAGATGTGCCAAGCGTGTTTCATCATACCCAAGAAGACTCGAGGCTGTAATCGCTGTGAAAGGTGCTACAACAAAGTACTGAGTAAAGAGTCTGAATTCTTACGTAAATGTTATATTTTTATAAGTACCTGTGTGTTGCATTGTCATTATGGGGCATTGTGGGTAGATTTAGGGGATCCGTTTTAGAAAAGGGTTGTAACGTAAAAAATGTGGCAAAGGTCACATGAATACTTTCCTGTATTTAAATTAATGAACCAAAAACAATTCAATATCACTTTTGAAATAGAATAAATAGCATTATAACCTGCCTCCTGCTCAAGCAGAAGATAAAGAATGGGATGAAGCCAGTGGTTCAGATGGAACTATCCAAGCAGAAGTTAAAGAATGGGATGAAGCCAGTGTCTCAGATGGAACTATCCAACCAGTAGATAAAGAATGGGATGAAGCCAGTGGTTCAGATGGAACTATCCAAGCAGAAGATAAAGAATGGGATGAAGCCAGTGGTTCAGATGGGACTATCCAACCAGAAGATAAAGAATGGGATGAATCCAGTGTCTCAGATGGAACTATCCAACCAGAAGATAAAGAATGGGATGAAGCCAGTGTCTCAGATGGAACTATCCAACCAGAAGATAAAGAATGAGATGAAGCCAGTGGTTCAGATGGAACTATCCAACCAGAAGATAAAGAATGGGATGAAGCCAGTGTCTCAGATGGAACTATCCAACCAGAAGATAAAGAATGAGATGAAGCCAGTGGTTCAGATGGAACTATCCAACCAGAAGATAAAGAATGGGATGAAGCCAGTGGTTCAGATGGAACTATCCAACCAGTAGATACATCTCCTATAAATGTTAATATCTGGTTACGTCTGCAGCCAAACAGAAATCAATATTACTTTTGTAATCCAGCAAATAGACTAAAGTTAAGTTTTACAAACTAATGTAACATTCAACCTTTAAATGAATAACATCCATGGTCACATTTTGAGCCTACAGTAACTACCTGGATACGTTTCTTCGTGTGTAATCTTATAGAGCGTGCTCGTTCCAGGTGGCAGGTCAGAGGTCATCACAGGTCTGTGGAGATCTTCACAATGGGCTCTAATTATCCGTCAGGAATCTACAACAGCATTGATCACTTGCATTGTGTACTTGTTAATGTAATCTCAACTACAACCCAGGTCATTAGGTTATTAGATGAAGCACAGTGACACCACGTTTATATGTTGTAAGACCTCGAGGGAGGCTGCATCAGGGGTGGAGGGGAAGACCTTGATGGAGGCTGCATCAGGGGTGGAGGGGAAGACCTTGATGGAGGCTGCATCAGGGGTGGAGGGGAAGACCTTGAGGGAGGCTGTATCAGGGGTGGAGGGGAAGACCTTGAGGGAGGCTGCATCGGGGGTGGAGGGGAAGACCTTGAGGGAGGCTGCATCGGGGGTGGAGGGGAAGACCTTGAGGGAGGCTGCATCGGGGGTGGAGGGGAAGACCTTGAGGGAGGCTGCATCAGGGGTGGAGGGGAAGACCTTGAGGGAGGCTGCATCAGGGGTGGAGGGGAAGACCTTGATGGAGGCTGCATCAGGGGTGGAGGGGAAGACCTTGAGGGAGGCTGTATCAGGGGTGGAGGGGAAGACCTTGAGGGAGGCTGCATCGGGGGTGGAGGGGAAGACCTTGAGGGAGGCTGCATCAGGGGAAGACCTTGAGGGAGGCTGCATCAGGGGTGGAGGGGAAGACCTTGAGGGAGGCTGCAGAAACAAAATTTCAAACAAAAATAAACCTATCCTAGAAAAGGAATCCTCTCCTACAACTACCCAGAGTTAAAGGCCTCCTAGAGACAACATCCTCTCCTACAGCTACCCAGAGTTAAAGGCCTCCTAGAGACAACATCCTCTCCTACAGCTACCCAGAGTTAAAGGCCTCCTAGAGACAACATCCTCTCCTACAGCTACCCAGAGTTAAAGGCCTCCTAGAGACAACATTCTCTCCTACAGCTACCCAGAGTTAAAGGCCTCCTAGAGACAACATCCTCTCCTACAACTACCCAGAGTTAAAGGCTTCCTAGAGACAACATCCTCTCCTACAACTACCCAGAGTTAAAGGCTCCCGCTCCAGAGTACAGGCCTCGGTGTAATGCTCATTCCTTTGACGATAAACACGAATCCGACCATCACCCCTGGTGAGACAAAACCGCGACTTGTCAGTGAAGAGCACTGGTGGGTTTGTGCCCATAGAGGACGTTGTTGCCGGTGATGTCTGGTGAGGACCTGCCTTACGATCAGCTGTTCGTCCTGTCTTCCTGTCTTAGGCGTCTCACAGTACGGACATTGCAATTTATTTCCTTGGCCACATCTGCAGTCCTCATGCCTCCTAGCTGCATGCCTAAGGCACGTTCACGCAGATGAGCAGGGACCCTGGGCATCTTTCTTTTGGTGTTTTTCAGAGTCAGTAGAAAGGCCTCTTTAGTGTCCTAAGTTGTCATAACTGTGACCTTAATTGCCTACCGTCTGTAAGCTGTTAGTGTCATAACGACCGTTCCACAGGTGCGTGTTCATTAATTGTTTATGGTTCATTGAACAAGCATGGGAAACGTTGTTTAAACCCTTTACAATGAAGATCTGTGAAGTTATTTGGATTTTTACAGATTATCTTTGAAAGACGGGGTCCTGAAAAAGGGACGTTTCTGTCATTGACATGGTACCTTTTGTGTCGCTCCATTCCAGACGTGTTATCCATCTGCAAACACGGTGTTCCCTGACATGAACAGTACAGAGGAATACAATGCATGCAACCCAACCGCATTGATGGGCCTCACGTTACTCTATACGTCATGTCAGAACAGGACAATGAAAAGAATGCTATTTTTAGCTCTTGTTTCGGGTTTTCTCTCCGTTTCGAGAGATTACCTCTGGACACATAAGTGGTGTTATTAGGTGTGGCTCACTGCGATTGAAGTTACCTGGTGATTGCAGTCGTGTGGTCGTGAGATACCCGTGAGAGTTGTTTGTCCTTATTGTGTGTCTAAAGTCTAAGCTAAAGCCTAACCTCCGTTTTCAGTAGGTCACGGTGTAACTTCTTTAACAAAGGAAAACCCTTTGTTGTACCATCACAAGGCCGTTTTTAAAGCATTTCCCTTGGAGGGTCTGAACTGAGTGGTGAAACAAAATATTGGGTGGAGTTTTGTTACATTGACGTAGTCCTTTGACATATTTCAGAGAGCCAGCCTTACTTTAGAGAGAAAGAAAACAAAAGGTAAGTACGAGTCTTGGTCACGTCACTCCCAAGATGCTCTTGGGGCACCAAGAGTATATTTACTGTGCACTGTAATCTTCTCGTCTCAATCGAGGAAAGACAAGCCGGACAGAGACAACATGAAGATGCAGATGTTGGTGGTGTTGGCTGTAGCAGCCTTGGTCCCGAGTCTGTCTGAGGGACGGATCCTTTCCAAATGTGAGCTGAAGAACTTGTTGGAGAAGGAGGCCCTCAAATTCAACATGACTGGGGGAGCCGGAGTGAAGAACCTGACAAACAACGATTTTGTGGCTAAAAGTAAGTTACATTACATAAACCCAATGGGTTTTTTTTTCCTTAAAAAAATAGGAATTATTTCTTAAATGATGTGGATTGGTTTCCCAGAACACAGATTAAGCCTAATCCTGGACTAAGAATTACTTTAAAAAATTGTTTTTATCGAGATTCTCAATTGAAATTACTTTTTATTCCAAGACTCGTCTAAATCTGTGTGGGATTGAAGTAACACTATGTGTTTGTTGCCTCTTCCAGTCGTCTGCCACGTGGAGAAGGCCTCCGGTTTCAACACCAGTTTTGTGACTGCTTGGAGGGATGATGACGGCCCTGATGTACTCCCTACCCGCCCTGCCAAGGTTAATGACCGCCATCGCCCTGAGCCCCCTCCTAGGAGGGGTAAGAGACACGCTGGGGATGATGTTGACCCTACCCACCCTGCTAACAATGATAACCACCCTACCCGTCCTCCCCGCACTAACTACCCTACCCGCCTTACCCTTCCTAACCGCCCTGAGCAGCCTCCTAAGAGAGGTAAGAGACACGCTGGGGATGATGTTGACCCTACCCACCCTGCTAACAATGATAACCATCCTACCCGTCCTCCCCGCCCTAACAACCCTACCCGCCTTACCCTTCCTACCCGCCCTGAGCAGCCTCCTAAGAGAGGTAAGAGACACGCTGGGAATCACTTTACCTCAGGAGAGGAAAGCTCCAGCGAAGAAGAGACCATGGGGACCCTTTACGGCTTGTTCCAGCTGAGCGATCGTGTGATTTGTTCCTCAGGCTCAACTCCATCGTTGAACCTTTGCCAGATGAACTGCAGTGGTGAGTTCAATGTGTTTGACCTGTCGGAAAAACTCTATGTATTAACGTGCTAAAGATGCACAACAGGATCATTGATAGAGTAGGTGGATGTTAGATTAAAATGGCTTGTGTGACAGTGTCAGTTATGCATCTCTAAAATGGCTGTCAGTTATGCACCTCTAAATGGCTGTGTCAGTTATGCATCTCTAAAATGGCTGTGTGACAGTGTCAGTTATGCATCTCTAAAATGGCTGTCAGTTATGCATCTCTAAAATGGCTTGTGTGAAAGTGTCAGTTATGCATCTCTAAAATGGCTGTGTCAGTTATGCATCTCTAAAATGGCTGTGTCAGTTATGCATCTCTAAAATGGCTGTGTGACAGTGTCAGTTATGCATCTCTAAAATGGCTGTCAGTTATGCACCTCTAAATGGCTGTGTCAGTTATGCATCTCTAAAATGGCTGTCAGTTATGCATCTCTAAAATGGCTGTGTCAGTTATGCATCTCTAAAATGGCTGTGTGACAGTGTCAGTTATGCATCTCTAAAATGGCTGTCAGTTATGCACCTCTAAATGGCTGTGTCAGTTATGCATCTCTAAAATGGCTGTGTGACAGTGTCAGTTATGCATCTCTAAAATGGCTGTCAGTTATGCATCTCTAAAATGGCTGTCAGTTATGCACCTCTAAATGGCTGTGTCAGTTATGCATCTCTAAAATGGCTGTCAGTTATGCACCTCTAAATGGCTGTGTCAGTTATGCATCTCTAAAATGGCTTGTGTGAAAGTGTCAGTTATGCATCTCTAAAATGGCTGTGTCAGTTATGCATCTCTAAAACGGCTGTGTGACAGTGTCAGTTATGCATCTCTAAAATGGCTGTGTGACAGTGTCAGTTATTGATCTCTGTTGGGCTTTTTGTTTCTCTCAAGCTTTGATTGACGACGACATAAGTGATGACTTTAACTGTGTGAAGACTATCAAACAGACAATGTAAGTGTTTTGGTGTTTTGAGGTGAATGTACTCCCTCCAGTTTCTTATTGTGTTAACATACTGTGTTTCAGCGCAGCAATTCTTATTCACTTTTACACTGTGTTTTTCTCTCTCCATTCAAACAGGGAAAGTGGTCGCGGTCAACAAACAAAGGCTCGAAAGAGAATGTAAGTGTGCAAATAAAAAATTTGTATTTTACATTTTGTAAATGCATTTTATTTCCATCTTATCAACGGGAGTTTATTGGTTCGCATTCAATGTTTTTAAATGAGTGAAACATTCTATGAGAATGTCACTTTAGAATGTCCTTTAGTGAATTCAGAATGTCCTTTAGTGAATTCAGAATGTCCTTTAGTGAATTCAGAATGTCCTTTAGTGAATTTAGAATGTCCTTTAGTGAATTTAGAATGCCCTTTAGTGAATTTAGAGAATTTAGAATGTTCTTCAGTGAATTTAGAATGTCCTTTAGTGAATTTAGAATGCCCTTTAGTGAATTTAGAATGTACTTTAGTGAATTTAAAGAATTTAGAATGTTCTTCAGTGAATTTAGTGAATTTAGAATGTCCTTCAGTGAATTTAGAATGTCCTTCAGTGATTTTAGAATGTTCTTCAGTGAATTTAGAATGTTCTTCAGTGAATTTAGAATGTTCTTCAGTGAATTTAGAATGTTCTTCAGTGAATTTAGAATGTCCTTCAGTGAATTTAGAATGTCCTTCAGTGAATTTAGAATGTTCTTCGGTGAATTTAGAATGTTCTTCGGTGAATTTAGAATGTCCTTCAGTGAATTTAGAATGTTCTTCAGTGAATTTAGAATGTTCTTCAGTGAATTTAGAATGTTCTTCAGTGAATTTAGAATGTTCTTCAGTGAATTTAGAATGTATTTTAGCTTATTTAGGATGTCCTTTTAGTGAATGTATGCGAGCACCTCTAGGGCTGTAACTGAATATGGACATTTTAATTATCTTGTAGGATCAACCTGCTCTTCCAGAAGGAATGTGTCGCCACGGTGGCCTCCAGCTACTTCTCCAAGTGTTGAAGTGTTGCGATGTTAGACGACAATCCCCCAATTGCAAAAAGATCCGAATTGGGCTGCCGGTGTTAATACAGCCATTGTGTGTAACAATTAGTTCTCATCAGCTTCATGTTTTTCCAAAGTACACCGGAATAGAATGTAGCATGTAGAAATAATAAAAACGAACATTACATTCATTTGGTTTGTTTCATTATCTGTTGTTGTTGAATTGCAAATAGCAGTTAAAACAAGGAATACCTTTGATTAAACACTGGGAATAAACAGCACATGCACCCTTCAAACAGCACATGGCCATGGCTAGAATGGATACAGCTTTTGTCAAATTTAAATCAGAAGGTAATTTTTTATTTTTTTATTTGCATTTTAGCTAACCCAAACTCTTTTCCTGACCTTAAAGTATTTGTTTTAGCCTGACACGTTAATGATCCTAACCTGCTAATGAAATGTCAAATCTGATTTAAAGCTATATCCTTTTTTTAGTGAAAATCTCAGCACATGGCGCACAGGACCCCAGTCAAGGCAGTCTTCCCACCTGGGTGTTTGGTTTGCTCTTTTATGGGCTGACAGCACAGAGATGGAAAGAGGTCATATCTGGGAAATAACCTGGTTTTGCATGGACATTACCATTGAGGGCTTCCACCATTTTGAATGTAATCAACTGGGTGGGACTTCCAACCCCATTGGCTGAGCCCTCCTGGTGACCCTGTTGGAGTCATCATGTCCAACCTGGTCATCAGGAGGGTTCAGCCAATCGTGAAGATGAAAATGGACTACTTCAAAATGGAGATGGCGCTCAATGGCGCTGCCCATGTGCTCACGGAGGCCATAATTGGATGGATATAAGGTTACGACATCTTTCCATCTCCATGGGCAACAGACAGATTGATGACTGGTACTTAGTGATGTTCCTCTGAAAGGTCCTACCTGTCCAATAGGGAAGCCTCATAAGAACATAGGCCAAATGATTGGTTGAACTAACACATAAGGAGGTGCTGCGGGCAGAGCAAAATGTTATTGGAGGCCGAGACGGAAGAGGAAGCCAGACATCCCACTCCCTCATTTCTTTCTGGTTCAATGGAAGTCCGTGAACTAAGCAGACCAGACCCAGCTGCTATCACATTGGTGTCTTTGGGAGAGTCCCCCACGCCCGATTAAGCAGAACGGAACTGACCATTATTTTCAATGGGCAACGGCCTGAGTGAATTATCTTGATTTATCCACCATCTTTGTTAGAAATACATGAACCACTGGTCTTCTGTATTGCACATAGAGAATTATAGCTGCCTCAAGATGGATTAAACCAATTTGTGCATGGATATTGCCATTGAAAGCTTCCACCATTTTGAAGTAGTCAACTGGGCGGGACTTCCTATGGGTCTTATGATTCCATCCAGGTCATCAGGACCAGCCAATGAATTATAAACAGCCCATGAGTAATAGTCAACTGGGTGGGACTTCCTATTGGTTAAGGAAGGATCACATGATTCCATCCAGGTCATCTGGATCAGCCAATGAATTATAGTCAGCCCATGAGTAATAGTCAACTGGGTGGGACTTCCTATTGGTTAAGGAAGGATCACATGATTCCATCCAGGTCATCAGGATCAGCCAATGAATTTTAGTCAGCCCATGAGTAATAGTCAACTGGGTGGGACTTCCTATTGGTTAAGGAAGGATCACATGATTCCATCCAGGTCATCAGGATCAGCCAATGAATTATAGTCGTGAGCAAACATTCCATAACAGCAGGTGGCAGTAAATCTCCAACCTTGGCTTTACACCTGTTCCAACAACACCCTCCAGGGGGCAGTGTGCACCCTTTCAGTTTGTTTACCAACTCATAGAAGTAGTAGAAGAAGAAAATGGGCTACTTCAGAATGGAGATGGGCTCATGACGCTACCCAAAGCGCTCCCAGACGCCCTAATGGGACAGATGCACAGAGGACTCCTCTAATCTCTCTGGCAGGGGTTCTTAAACGTTTTCAGCCTGGGACCCAAATGAGAAATTCTGTGTTTTCCTGGGACTCAAGCTTATGGAAACATCAGTACATTTAATTTCCCTTGTACCTAAACCAAATACAATACAGACAAATAACGATGAAATTAAATACCCATATAAATAGCTATTCATGTTTATTTCCCCCCCCATTAAAAACACTCTTACATATCTGTCTAGGTTGGAAATGTTGCTGCTAAAATACAATAAATCATGTTCATTCTGAACTGGAATAAACTGATTATAGCAAGATGCTTTTTGAGGCATTACACACACACACACACACACACACACACACACACACACACACACACACACACACACACACACACACACACACACACACACACACACACACACAGTCCTAATGAGAGGTGTGTGACTGGTTGAAGTTTTTTTTTAAACTTGTTTTTCAAGTACAACCGAGTTGAGAACCCCGACTCACATAGGTATGTGTTGCCAAACTGGACCAGAACATCTACTGCTTTCTCAGTCAGGCAGGAGACCGCTTCCTGCTGTAGAGGAGCTACCCAGAACTGTGTGAGTGTTTTCCTCAAAAATAATCTTGCTTCAATCAATTTATTCCAGTTCAGAACAAAACATATTACGAGTATTTTAAGAGCAACAGTTCCCACCAAGACGTGTTTTCAACAGTAATTTCTACAGTAAAATGCACAGTAGGTCTGATCATGTTTCCTCTTCAAATGTATTGTTTACTGACCTCGTATTTTTCCGAGTTCCCAGTTGTTTTGAACGCGACAAATGACTGGCAGCGCTTCATCTGCTGCAGAACGACAGTACTGCAGCCTGAGAGTCGCGGAGTGAAGGAAACTGCCGAAACTCGTGCAGCTGCCAAACTGAGCAGAGAGTTTAATTGCACTTGACCAAATCAATTGCAGTAATTAATCAACAAAAATATTAATTTACTCTCACACGTTGCGACCCATGCTTTAAAGAAAGGCCGCTCTATGGTATCACGTTAAGTGGCACTTTTTCACAGAGATGTTTTGGGGACATCAGGTGGTTTAGGACGCCATCTAGTGGCTGATTTTAGAAGTGCATGAACCAAACGAGGCCCAGACGAGGCTCAGTTTGGCACAGGCAAGACAGGTCATAAAAACGTTGCTGTGGTTCACAAAAAAACAATCCTTAATTATGTTGAGGTAAACTGCGCAGTCATGCTGTGCAACTGGGTAAAGTTATTGGGGAGCCTTTGCATGCGGAGTGTAAAGGAGGAGGCTACTGAGTAAATTATGATCTGGGGTGTTAGCTAGCTAAACGAACCTTAGTTGGCTAGCAATTAGTTTCTCTAAGTCTATCATGTTAGCCAGCCAACAGTTTAACAAGCCTTAGGTTAAAAAACTAGCCAGCTAAAGATGTTGACCAGTTTGTATCAACTGGTTTTAATGCTGCTCTGAGAACAGACATATATACTGAGTCATTTTGGGGTTGCTGGTCAAGCTAGCAAACATCTTTAGCTTTTTTTAGTACTTGATTACAAATTCTCTTTCAATGAGAAATTGTATTGGTATAAAATGTTCCCAGTTTTCTTTTTTTTTTGCATACAATATAGCTCAGTAGTTTATTTATTTCATACTGTCACACCCTGATCTGTTTCACCTGTCTTTGTGCTTGTCTCCACCCACCCCCCCCCCCCCCCCCCCTCCCTCCGGGTGTCACCCATCTGCCCATTTATCCCCTGTGTATTTATACCTGTGTTCTCTGTTTGTCCGTGGCCAGTTCGTTTTGTCAGGTCTTACCAGCATGCTTTCCCGTCTTCCTGTTTCTCAAGTTCTGTTTCCTAGTTATTCCTGGTTCTGACCTGCCTGCCTACCTGACTCTGACCTGATCACGAACCTCTGCCTGTCCTCCTCGACCTGTCCTTTACCTGCCCCGTGTTTATAATAAATTATCTGAGAACTGTGCTATCCGCCTCCTGTGTCTGCATCTGGGTCATCCTGAGTCTTGATACATAGTCACCATTGTCCAAAACACATTTCGGTATGCTGGTCACCATTGTCCAAAACACATTTCGGTATGCTGGTGACCATTGTCCAAAACACATTTCGGTATGCTGGTCACCATTGTCCAAAGCGAAGGCTGGTAACCAGCAAAAACACTGCTCCGCTGGTGACCAGTGTCCAAAACAGATGGTTCACCATGTGGTCCAAAACACAACGAAAGCTGGTCACCAGTTTCCAAAACACAATAAATGCTGGTCACCAGTGCCTAAAACACAGTGAGTGCTGGTGACCAGCCTAAGCATTTTTCCCAGCAGAGGTACCATCCCAGTAATGCCACTGTGTTGTCTTCAGTGAAGGAGTGAATGTTTCTGCGGTGGCTGTTTGATTTGATTTCTTCCACTGCACTGTGACATATTGTAATGAGTCCAGATGTACAAGAACAATCACATCACATAGCAGCATCAAAACAGATCACCATCAGTTATAATGACTTTCCAGATGGAGGTCTGGGCAGGACTGGTGTCTTCCTCCCTGCTGGCTTTCTGTCCGATTCCCCCCTTCTACCACAAGAACTGGTCCCTCTCCCTGCACACCTCCTCGGCCCGCCGGCCCGCTGGCTTTCTGTCCGATTCCCCCCCTTCTACCACAAGAACTGGTCCCTCTTCTTGCACACCTCCCCGGCCCGCTGGCTTTCTGTCCGATTCCCCCCCTTCTACCACAAGAACTGGTCCCTCTCCTTGCACACCTCCCCGGCCGCTGGCTTTCTGTCCGATTCCCCGCTTCTACCACAAGAACTGGTCCCTCTCCCTGCACACCTCCCAGGCCCAGCTGGCTTTCTGTCCGATTCCCCCCTTCTACCACAAGAACTGGTCCCTCTTCTTGCACACCTCCCCGGCCCGCTGGCTTTCTGTCCGATTCCCCCCCTTCTACCACAAGAACTGGTCCCTCTCCCTGCACACCTCCCAGGCCCAGCTGGCTTTCTGTCCGATTCCCCCCCTTCTACCACAAGAACTGGTCCCTCTCCCTGCACACCTCCCAGGCCCAGCTGGCTTTCTGTCCGATTCCCCCCCCTCTACCACAAGAACTGGTCCCAAACCGAACCGCAGTCCCAGCAATGTTATTTTAGGCTTATGTGACACAGCTCAGTTGCCAGCCATGGTCCCAGCAATTTTGTGCCCTACAGGCAATATCAAACGGGGAAAAATACGTTCAGAAATGGGTTAAACCACCAGAGATTCTCGCGTGGCCACATTAGGTTATCTGTATTACTGGGCTACGTCAGCCAATATGGTAGATGAATAGTATTTTGAAGAGAGCAAAGTTGGAGAGACTTTCTCTTGAGCTATTTTTATAGCCTACCTTTTAAGAGTGCCACCAACTGGCGCGCATCGCCCTCGTCCTATAATGTTTGCAAACACAGAAAGGGGTCTGTCTGTAGTCTACTCTACTCTATAGCCAGCTCTATTCGATTCAGACGACACTCACACCTGATATCGCAGATATGACTAGTGAACTTTAATCATCTAGAAAAATGACGTTTTGCATATAGGATATAGGAGGACGATTTGCAGGAAGAGAAAAAATAAATGGGTAATCAGTTCTTATTGAAAATGAAAAGGCACAAAGCTAGCTCACCATAGTAAGCTAACCTATGTGCACGTTGTGCCTTTTTCCTTTTCAATTATGATATATATTTGGGATTGCACTTTGACTCACGTTGTTTGATCGCCCTCCACATCTTTCCATTATCAATATTTATTTACAGAGTAGTACACTACAGTCGAATCATATTTAAGTTAATTCCATATTGAAGTTAACTGCTACGTGATTCTCCGCCCGTGTATGCAGCCTACTCTATTTCAATGAGACCACACGTCCAACTAGGAGAGGAGAGGTAGGCTACTGAAGTTGAAACAAGCGAATTCTGAGCGTGTGAATAATGCGACAAAACATGTGATTTTAATACCATATGTAGGCTAACGCATACTAAGCAGAAAGATCACCTTTCCAAATAATATGCGGGACAACAAAACTATTTCCGTCCTAAAGTAGTCTGTCTGACCGCCCCGCTCCCGCCCGCAGCATGAAAAAATGCTGACCGTGTCACAATGATCTCTGTCAGGGCCATGCAGGTCTGGCGGGGCGCCCCGTGATCAGGCAGCGCTCAACTTCCACAGTCCAGTTAAAATGTGTAAGGACTTAAATAGAGGGATCTTCCAATATGAGACACATGTAGACACAATAGATATACACACACACACACACACACACACACACACACACACACACACACCCCCCCCCCCCCCCCCCCCACACACACACACACACACACACACACACACAGTGGTTGGTTCAGGTTGGTTCTCTATCAGAGAGAAGGACTGAAGTCTGTCTGTATTGATCTCATCGGGGCTCTTAATCTTCTCCCTGTGCTGCGCTGCAGGCTTCTGCAGTGATTAGTCAACACATGTGAGGGACCATCCATCACCAGATTAGGAGAGAGGGGGAGGAGAGAGATGCAGAAACAGAGTTTCTCTCCCACTCTCTCTGTCTGAATCATCACAGGAAAGGAGAAATAATCCCGTCTGGGGAGCAGAAATAACTCTCCCAACAAAACAAATCATTGGCAGAGGAGAGGAAATGCTTCTGATTCAACGGGCACTATTCTAAACCTGATCTTCAGGGAAATGGGTCAGTTCCATGCTTCTTCAGTACATCATGTATATGCAATGCTGTGTTTGAGGGGAGTAATTCTATGGAATCTATTTCAGTTATGGAATCTATTTCAGTTCTATGGAATCTATTTCAGTTCTATGGAATCTATTTCAGTTCTATGGAATCTATTTCAGTTATGGAATCTATTTCAGTTCTATGGAATCTATTTCAGTTCTATGGAATCTATTTCAGTTATGGAATCTATTTCAGTTCTATGGAATCTATTTCAGTTATGGAATCTATTTCAATTCATTGAAATCTATTTCAGTTCTATGGAATCTATTTCAGTTCTATGGAATCTATTTCAGTTCTATGGAATCTATTTCAGTTCTATGGAATCTATTTCAGTTCTATGGAATCTATTTCAATTCATTGAAATCTATTTCAGTTCTATGGAATCTATTTCAGTTCTATGGAATCTATTTCAATTCATTGAAATCTATTTAAGTTCTATGGAATCTATTTCAATTCTATGGAATCTATTTCAGTTCTATGGAATCTATTTCAGTTCTATGGAATCTATTTCAATTCTATGGAATCTATTTCAGTTCTATGGAATCTATTTCAGTTATGGAATCTATTTCAGTTCTATGGAATATATTTCAGTTCTATGGAATCTATTTCAGTTCTATGGAATCTATTTCAGTTCTATGGAATCTATTTCCGGTCTATGGAATCTATTTCAGTTATGGAATCTATTTCAGTTCTATGGAATCTATTTCAGTTCTATGGAATCTATTTCAGTTCTATGGAATCTATTTCAGTTATGGAATCTATTTCAGTTCTATGGAATCTATTTCAGTTATGGAATCTATTTCAATTTATTGAAATCTATTTCAGTTCTATGGAATCTATTTCAGTTCTATGGAATCTATTTCAGTTCTATGGAATCTATTTCAGTTCTATGGAATCTATTACAGTTCTATGGAATCTATTTCAGTTCTATGGAATCTATTTCAATTCATTGAAATCTATTTCAGTTCTATGGAATCTATTTCAGTTCTATGGAATCTATTTCAATTCATTGAAATCTATTTCAGTTCTATGGAATCTATTTCAGTTCTATGGAATCTATTTCAGTTCTATGGAATCTATTTCAGTTCTATGGAATCTATTTCAATTCTATGGAATCTATTTCAGTTCTATGGAATCTATTTCAGTTATGGAATCTATTTCAGTTCTATGGAATATATTTCAGTTCTATGGAATCTATTTCAGTTATGGAATCTATTTCAGTTCTATGGAATCTATTTCAGTTCTATGGAATCTATTTCAGTTCTATGGAATCTATTTCCGGTCTATGGAATCTATTTCAGTTCTATGAAATCTATTTCAGGTCTATGGAATCTATTTCAGTTCTATGGAATCTATTTCAGTTCTATGGAATCTATTTCAGTTCTATGAAATCTATTTCAGTTCTATGGAATCTATTTTAGTTCTCTGCCAGCAGCACACTATCCTGCATCCCACTGCTGGCTTGCAGCTATGCAGGGTTGGTCCTGGTCAGTCCACGGATGGGGGAGACCAGATGCTGCTGGAAGAGAGGCACTCTTTCCTCTGGTCTAAAAAAAAGAAATATCCCAGGGCAATGATTCGGGACATTGCCCTGTGTAGGTTGCTTCCATTCAGATGGGATGTTAAACGGGTGTCCTGACTCTGTGGTCACTAAAGATACCATGGTATTTATCATAAGAGAAGTGGTTTTAACCCCGGTGTCCTGACTAAATTCCTAATTTGACCCTCATCACCTAATCATCCCCAGCTTCCAATTGGCTAATATATCTCCTCTCCCCTGTAACTAATCCCCAGGTTGTTGCCGTAAACGAGAATATGTTCTCAGTCATTTTACCTGGAAAAATAAGGAATAAATAAATCCAAATTCAATGGAATCTATTTCAATTCTATGGAATCTATTTCTCGGAGAGTGGTAGTCTGTTTAGGCACTGATACAGTTACTGTTACTGTGTTGTAAAAACCTTGTCCTTGTCACCGTGTTGCAATAAGGAGTTTGAGGTCGCTAGCTGGTCTATTATAAATCGTTTCTGGATCTTCCTGGTACAGTGTGTTATTATAATGTGGTTGACAGAGATGTCCTCGGGGAGAATTCTTCCCATTCATTTCTACAGAGACAAAATGCTGAATGATGACAGGTGTAGAGATATGTGACACTGATATTGTTGTCTGTCACAACAATACCACACAGAGATGTTTCTCAGTTCGTGAAGCAGGCCCATCAGTTGGATTCTGTTGGATTCTGTTCTGTAAAATACCACACAGAGATCATCAGGTCTTTGCCCCAAATCGCACCCTATTCCTTACATAGTGCAATAGTTTAGGCTAAAACCATATGGGACCTAGTCATAAGTAGTGCACTCTGTACAGGGAAGAGTGTGGCATTTGGGATGCTAACCAGTTCTGCTGTTCCTTTTGATGTTGGGAGTTCCCTGCCCCTCATAGGTCCCTTCCACCAGGCAGGTTGGCGTGACAACAGAGGCCCCTGCCAACATGCAGGTTGGCGTGACAACAGTCATAACAACAGAACACATCCCTCCCACTCACTCTGCTTGGGAGTTACACTGAGAGACAAACCCATGTGATTTACATCTAACATCACCACCATTACAACCTCATAACCCCCACCACCTACCATGGTTGACCCCCCCCCCAACCCAACTGCATTCTGGGTTTTAATCAAAACACACCAGCCCAAGACGCACTGAGGTGTTGATTGATCCAACTGTAATAGTCTCTCTCTCTCTCTCTCTCTCTCTGTCTCTCTCTCTCTCTCTCTCTCTCTCTCTCTCTCTCTCTCTCTATGTAAATTGAGGGTAATATGTACATGTAGGTAGAGTTATTAAAGTGTCCATGCATAGATAATAACAGAGAGTAGCATGGTGCAGCTGCAGAACTTTTTCTGTTGCGGATCAGCGTGGCGGATGTGCTGTTATCTACCCTCACCACCTGGGGGCGGCCCGTCATGAAGTCCAGGATCCAGTTGCAGAGGGAGGTGTTTAGTTCCAGGGTCCTTAGCTTAGTGATGAGCTTTGAGGGCACTTTGGTGTTGAACGCTGAGCTGTAGTCAATTAATAGTATTCTCACGTAGGTGTTCCTTTTGTCCAGGTGGGAAAGGGCAGTGTGGAGTACAACAGAGATTGCATCATCTTTGGATCTGTTAGGGCGGTATGCAAATTGGAGTGGGTCTAGGGTTTCTGGGATAATGGTGTTGATGTGAGCCATGACCAGCCTTTCAAAGCACTTCATGGCTACAGACGTGAGTGCTACGGGTCGGTAGTGATTTAGGCAGGTTACCTTAGTGTTCTTGGGCATAGGGACTATGGTGGTATGCTTAAAACATGTTGGTATTACAGACTCGGACAGGGAGAGGTTGAAAATGTCAGTGAAGACACTTGCCAGTTGGTCAGCGCATGCTCGCAGTACACTTCCTGGTAATCCTTCTGGTCCAGCGGCCTTGTGAATGTTGACCTGTTTAAAGGTCTTACTCACATCGACTGCAGAGAGCGTGATCACACAGTCACCCGGGACAGCTGATGCTCTCATGCATGTTTCAGAGTTACTTGCCGGGTAGTACGATTCGATCTTAGTCCTGTACTGACGCTTTGCCTGTTTGATGGTTCGTCGGAGGGCATAGCGGGATTTTTTTATAAGCTTCTGGGTTAAAGTCCCGCTCCTTGAAAGCGGAAGCTCTACCCTTTAGCTCAATGCGGATGTTGCCTGTAATCCATGGCTTCTGGTTGGGGTATGTACGTACAGTCACTGTGGGGACGACGTCATCATTGCACTTGTTGATGAAGCCAGTGACTGATGTGGTGTACTCCTCAATGTCATTGGAAGAATTCCGGAACATATTCCAGTCTGTGATAGCAAAACAGCAAAAAGTAGTTTAGCATCTGACCACGTTTTTATTGACCGAGTCACTGGTGCTTCCTGCTTTAATTTTTGTTTGTAAGCAGGAATCAGGAGGATAGAATTATTGTCAGATTCGCCAAATGGATGGCGAGGGAGAGCTTTGAACGTGTCTCTGTGTGTGGAGTAAAGGTGGTCTAGAGTCTTTCTCTCCCTTCAATTACACATTGAACATGCTGGTGGAAATTTGGTAAAACTGATTAAAGTTTCCCTGCATTAAAGTCCCGGCCACTAGGAGCGCCACCTCTGGATGAGCGGTTTCCTGTTTGCTCATGGCGGAATACAGCTCATTGAGTGCGGTCTTAGTGCCAGCATCAGTCTGTGGTGGTATATAGACAGCTATGAAAAATACAGGTGAAAACTCTCTAGGTAGATAGTGTGGTCTACAGCTTATCATGAGATACTCTTCCTCAGGTGAGCAAAAACCTCAAGACGCTGTTGTTTACAAATATACATAGGCCTCCACCCCTTGTCTTACCAGAGGCTGCTGTTCTATCTTGCCGAGGCAGTGTAAAACCCGCCAGCTGTATGTTGTTCATGTCGTCGTTCAGCCACGACTCAGTGAAACATAAGATATTACAGTTTTTAATGTCTTGTTGGTAGTTTAATCTTGCTCGTAGGTTAAAGATTTTATTTTCCAATGATTGCACGTTTGCCAATAGAACGGATGGCAGTGGGGGTTTACTCGCTCGCCTACTAATTCTCAGAAGGCAGACCCTCCTACCCACCTTTTTCTCTTCAAGCAAATGACGGGAATGTGGGCCTCTTCCCGGGGAAGCAGTATATCCTTCACCTGGGACTCGTCGGACTCGTTAAAGGAAAATGCTTCTACCATTTCGTGGTGAGTAAACGTTGTTCTGATTGTGCAAATATTTTCAAAAGGGAGAAAATAAATAAACATAAATATGGGTTGTGTTTACAATGGTGTTTTATTCTTCACTGGTTGGCCTTTTCTTGTCTCAACAGGTCACAAATCTTGCTGCTGTGATGCAACACTGTTGTATTTCACCTAATAGATATGGGAGTTTATCAAAATTGGGTTTGTTTTCGAAATCTCTCTCTCTCTTTCTCTCTGTACTCTAAGTGGTTCCTTATAGTCTCTTCATTTCCCTCACAGCTGATGTCATAATGAAGTATCCTTCTCAACAACTACTTGACATGCAATCATAAAGCCCTTCAGTTTTACATTAGTTGTGTGTTGATGTGCTCTCAACATTGTTCCAGCAAAATCAGACCATTTCTGAGTGTTTCTGGGTGGGTGGGTAAAGTAGAGGTTGAAAAAACCCCTTTCCTGGTCAGAACACCGTCATGCATTATTCAAAGGTAGCTCTCTCTGCTTCCAGTCTGTAGCCGACACAGTTAAATGAAGTCCGTTTTCAGAGTCTGTTGATGTGTAATTCAAGCCACCCAAAAAAATGTCACCGCAAAAATAAAACACCGGTCATAGGAGGATCTTCTATCAGACTGGTCATAACAAGAGGAGGTTCTTCTATCACACTATAACACTGGTCATAGCAAGAGGAGGTTCTTCTATCACACTATAACACTGGTCATAGCAAGAGGAGGTTCTTCTATCACACTATAACACTGGTCATAGCAAGAGGAGGTTCTTCTATCACACTATAACACTGGTCATAGCAAGAGGAGGATCTTCTATCACACTGGTCATAGCAAGAGGAGGTTCTTCTATCACACTGTAACACTGGTCATAGCAAGAGGAGGATCTTCTATCAGACTGGTCATAGGAGGATCTTCTATCAGACTGGTCATAGCAAGAGGAGGTTCTTCTATCACACTATAACACTGGTCATAGCAAGAGGAGGATCTTCTGTAATACTGGTCATAGCAAGAGGAGGATCTTCTATCACACTGGTCATAGCAAGAGGAGGATCTTCTATCACACTATAACACTGGTCATAGCAAGAGGAGGATCTTCTGTAATACTGGTCATAGCAAGAGGAGGATCTTCTATCACACTGGTCATAGCAAGAGGAGGATCTTCTATCACACTGATCATAGCAAGAGGAGGATCTTCTATCACACTGGTCATAGCAAGAGGAGGATCTTCTATCACACTGGTCATAGCAAGAGGAGGATCTTCTATCAGACTGTAACACTGGTCATAGGAGGATCTTCTATCAGACTGGTCATAGCAAGATGATGATCTTCTGTAACACTGGTCATAGCAAGAGGAGGATCTTCTGTAATACTGGTCATAGCAAGAGGAGGATCTTCTGTAACACTGGTCATAGCAAGAGGAGGATCTTCTGTAACACTGGTCATAGCAAGAGGAGGATCTTCTGTAATACTGGTCATAGCAAGAGGAGGTTCTTCTATCAGACTGGTCATAGCAAGAGGAGGTTCTTCTATCACACTGTAACACTGGTCATAGCAAGAGGAGGATCTTCTGTAATACTGGTCATAGCAAGAGGAGGATCTTCTATCAGACTGGTCATAGCAAGAGGAGGTTCTTCTATCACACTGTAACACTGGTCATAGCAAGAGGAGGATCTTCTGTAACACTGGTCATAGCAAGAGGAGGATCTTCTATCAGACTGGTCATAGCAAGAGGAGGATCTTCTATCAGACTGGTCATAGCAAGAGGAGGTTCTTCTATCACACTGTAACACTGGTCATAGCAAGAGGAGGATCTTCTGTAACACTGGTCATAGCAAGAGGAGGATCTTCTGTAACACTGGTCATAGCAAGAGGAGGATCTTCTGTAATACTGGTCATAGCAAGAGGAGGATCTTCTATCACACTGTAACACTGGTCATAGTAAGAGGAGGATCTTCTATCACACTGGTCATAGAAAGAGGATGATCTTCTATCACACTGGTCATAACAAGAGGAGGATCTTCTATCACACTGTAACACAGTCTCCTCTGTCCCCCTGGTCTGATTGGTCTATACCGTCTCCTCTGTCCCCCCTGGTCTGATTGGTCTATACTGTCTCCTCTGTCCCCCCTGGTCTGACTGGTCCACACTGTCTCCTCTGTCCCCCCTGGTCTGATTGGTCCACACTGTCTCCTCTGTCCTGCTGGTCTGATTGGTCCACACTGTCTCCTCTGTCCCCCCTGATCAGATTGGTCCACACTGTAACACTGTCTCCTCAGTCCCCCCCGGTCTGATTGGTCCACACTGTCTCCTCTGTCCCCCCCAGTCTGATTGGTCCACACTGTCTCCTCTGTCCCCCCCGGTCTGATTGGTCCACACTGTAACACTGTCTCTTCTGTCCCCCCCGGTCTAACTGGTCCACACTGTCTCCTCTGTCCCCCCCGGTCTGATTGGTCCACACTGTAACACTGTCTCCTCCGTCCCCCCCGGTCTGACTGGTCCACACTGTAACACTGTCTCATCTGTCCCCTCTGGTCTGATTGGTCCACACTGTAACACTGTCTCCTCTGTCCCCCCGAGTCTGACTGGTCCACACTAACACTGTCTCCTCTGTCCCCCCTGGTCTGATTGGTCCACACTAACACTGTCTCCTCCGTCCCCCCCGGTCTGACTGGTCCACACTGTAACACTGTCTCATCTCTCCCCTCTGGTCTGATTGGTCCACACTGTAACACTGTCTCCTCTGTCCCCCCTGGTCTGATTGGTCCACACTGTCTCCTCTGTCCCCCTGGTCTGATTGGTCCACACTGTCTCCTCTGTCCCCCTGGTCTGATTGGTCCACACTGTCTCCTCTTTCCCCCTGGACTGATTGGTCCACACTGTCTCCTCTGTCCCCCCCAGTCTGACTGGTCCACACTAACACTGTCTCCTCTGTCCCCCCTGGTCTGATTGGTCCACACTAACACTGCCTCCTCTGTCCCCCCTGGTCTGATTGGTCTATACTGTCTCCTCTGTCCCCCCTTGTCTGATTGGTCTATACTGTCTCCTCTGTCTCCCCTGGTCTGACTGGTCCACACTGTCTCCTCTGTCCCCCCTGGTCTGATTGATCCACACTGTCTCCTCTGTCCCGCTGGTCTGATTGGTCCACACTGTAACACTGTCTCCTCTGCCTCCCCCCGGTCTGATTGGTCCACACTGTCTCCTCTGTCCCCCCAAGTCTGATTGGTCCACACTGTCTCCTCTGTCCCCCCAAGTCTGATTGGTCCACACTGTCTCCTCTGTCCCCCCCGGTCTGATTGGTCCACACTGTAACACTGTCTCTTCTGTCCCCCCCGGTCTAACTGGTTCACACTGTCTCCTCTGTCCCCCCCGGTCTGATTGGTCCACACTGTAACACTGTCTCCTCCGTCCCCCCGGTCTGACTGGTCCACACTGTAACACTGTCTCATCTGTCCCCTCTTGTCTGATTGGTCCACACTGTAACACTGTCTCCTCTGTCCCCCCCAGTCTGACTGGTCCACACTAACACTGTCTCCTCTGTCCCCCCTGGTCTGATTGGTCCACACTAACACTGTCTCCTCTGTCCCCCCTGGTCTGATTGGTCCACACTGTCTCCTCTGTCCCCTGGTCTGATTGGTCCACACTGTCTCCTCTGTCCCCCTGGTCTGATTGGTCCACACTGTCTCCTCTGTCCCCCTGGACTGATTGGTCCACACTGTCTCCTCTGTCCCCCCCAGTCTGACTGGTCCACACTAACACTGTCTCCTCTGTCCCCCCTGGTCTGATTGGTCCACACTAACACTGTCTCCTCTGTCCCCCCTGGTCTGATTGGTCTATACTGTCTCCTCTGTCCCCCCTGGTCTGATTGGTCTATACCGTCTCCTCTGTCCCCCCTGGTCTGATTGGTCTATACTGTCTCCTCTGTCCCCCATGGTCTGATTGGTCTACACTGTCTCCTCTGTCCCCCCTGGTCTGATTGGTCCACACTGTCTCCTCTGTCCCCCTGGTCTGATTGGTCCACACTTTCTCCTCTGTCCCCCTGGTCTGATTGGTCCACACTGTCTCCTCTGTCCCCCTGGACTGATTGGTCCACACTGTCTCCTCTGTCCCCCCCAGTCTGACTGGTCCACACTAACACTGTCTCCTCTGTCCCCCCTGGTCTGATTGGTCCACACTAACACTGTCTCCTCTGTCCCCCCTGGTCTGATTGGTCTATACTGTCTCCTCTGTCCCCCCTGGTCTGATTGGTCTATACCGTCTCCTCTGTCCCCCCTGGTCTGATTGGTCTATACTGTCTCCTCTGTCCCCCATGGTCTGATTGGTCTACACTGTCTCCTCTGTCCCCCCTGGTCTGATTGGTCCACACTGTCTCCTCTGTCCCCCCTGGTCTGATTGGTCCACACTTCCTCCTCTGTCCCGCTGGTCTGATTGGTCCACACTGTCTCCTCTGTCCTCCCTGGTCAGATTGGTCCACACTGTAACACTGTCTCCTCCGTCCCCCCCTGGTCTGATTGGTCCACACTGTCTCCTCTGTCCCCATGGTCTGATTGGTCCACACTGTCTCCTCTGTCCCCCTGGTCTGATTGGTCCACACTGTCTCCTCTGTCCCCCCCAGTCTGACTGGTCCACACTAACACTGTCTCCTCTGTCCCCCCTGGTCTGATTGGTCCACACTAACACTGTCTCCTCTGTCCCCCCTGGTCTGATTGGTCTATACTGTCTCCTCTGTCCCCCTTGGTCTGATTGGTCTATACCGTCTCCTCTGTCCCCCCTGGTCTGATTGGTCTATACTGTCTCCTCTGTCCCCCCTGGTCTGACTGGTCCACACTGTCTCCTCTGTCCCCCCTGGTCTGATTGGTCCACACTGTCTCCTCTGTCCCGCTGGTCTGATTGGTCCACACTGTAACACTGTCTCCTCTGCCCCCCCCCCCCCGGTCTGATTGGTCCACACTGTCTCCTCTGCCCCCCCCGGTCTGATTGGTCCACACTGTCTCCTCTGTCCCCCCCAGTCTGATTGGTCCACACTGTCTCCTCTGACCCCATCGGTCTGATTGGTCCACACTGGCTCCTCTGTCCCCCCTGGTATGATTTTTCCACACTGTAACACTGTCTCCTCCGACCCCCCCGGTCTGACTGGTCCACACTGTAACACTGTCTCATCTGTCCCCTCTGGTCTGATTGGTCCACACTGTAACACTGTCTCCTCTGTCCCCCCCAGTCTGACTGGTCCACACTAACACTGTCTCCTCTGTCCCCCCATCTGATTGGTCCACACTGTTTCCTCTGTCCCCCTAGTCTGATTGGTCCACACTGTCTCCTCTGTCCCCCTGGTCTGATTGGTCCACACTGTCCCCTCTGTCCCCCTGGACTGATTGGTCCAAACTGTCTCCTCTGTCCCCCCCAGTCTGACTGGTCCACACTAACACTGTCTCCTCTGTCCCCCCTGGTCTGATTGGTCCACACTAACACTGTCTCCTCTGTCCCCCCTGGTCAGATTGGTCCACACTGTCTCCTCTGTCCCCCCCGGTCTGATTGGTCCACATTGTCTCCTCTCTCCCCCCCCAGTCTGATTGGTCCACACTGTCTCCTCTGTCCCCCCCAGTCTGATTGGTCCACACTGTCTCCTCTGTCCCCCTGGTCTGATTGATCCACCATACACACCTCTGATGATTGTGTCCATCACATGGTGGGATTTCAACCAGGCCAATAATATATAAACCCCCCCAGCGTGTTCTATTCTATAGAGGAATCACATACACTCAAAACACCTTCAGGAACTACTAGAGACACGCCCATCTATCCACCGCTCTGGGGGGGACAGAGGAGACAGTGTTAGTGTGGACCAGTCAGACTGGGGGGGACAGAGGAGACAGTGTTACAGTGTGGACCAATCAGACCAGAGGGGACAGATGAGACAGTGTTACAGTGTGGACCAGTCAGACCGGGGGGGACGGAGGAGACAGTGTTACAGTGTGGACCAATCACGCCCATCTATCCACCTCTCTCAGGTCTGGACACGCCCATCTATCCACCGCTCTGAGGTCTGGACACGCCCATCTATCTGAACACGCCCATCTATCCACCTCTCTGAGGTCTGGACACGCCCATCTATCCACCTCTCTGAGGTCTGGACACGCCCATCTATCCACCTCTCTGAGGTCTGAACACGTCCATCTATCTGAACACGCCCATCTATCCACCGCTCTCAGGTCTGGACACGCCCATCTATCCACCGCTCTGAGGTCTGGACACGCCCATCTATCTGAACACGCCCATCTATCCACCTCTCTGAGGTCTGGATACGCCCATCTATCCACCTCTCTGAGGTCTGGACACGCCCATCTATCCACCGCTCTGAGGTCTGGACACGCCCATCTATCCACCTCTCAGAGGTCTGGACACGCCCATCTATCTGAACACGCCCATCTATCTGAACACGCCCATATATCTGGACACGCCCATCTGTCCACCGCTCTGAGGTCTGGACACGCCCCCCCATCTATCCACCGCTCTGAGGTCTGGACACGCCTCCCCATCTATCCACCGCTCTGAGGTCTGGACACGCCCATCTATCCACCTCTCTGAGGTCTGAACACGCTCCCCATCTATCCACCTCTCTGAGGTCTGGACACGCCCATCTATCCACTGCTCTGAAGTCTGGACACGCCCATCTATCCACCGCTCTGAGGTCTGGACACGCCCATCTATCCACCGCTCTGAGGTCTGGACACGCCCATCTATTCACCGCTCTGAGGTCTGGACACGCCCCCATCTATCCACCGCTCTGAGGTCTGGACTCGCCCCATCTATCCACCGCTCTGAGTCAGATTGTAACGTGGTGGATGGATACCAGGAAAAACATCAGGTCTGGACACGCCCATCTATCCACCTCTCAGAGGTCTGGACACGCCCATCTATCTGAACACGCCCATCTATCTGAACACGCCCATCTATCTGGACACGCCCATCTATCCACCGCTTTGAGGTCTGGACACGCCCCCCCATCTATCCACCGCTCTGAGGTCTGGACACGCCTCCCCATCTATCCACCGCTCTGAGGTCTGGACACGCCCATCTATCCACCTCTCTGAGGTCTGAACACGCTCCCCATCTATCCACCTCTCTGAGGTCTGGACACGCCCATCTATCCACCGCTCTGAAGTCTGGACACGCCCATCTATCCACCGCTCTGTGGTCTGGACATGCCCATCTATCCACCGCTCTGAGGTCTGGACACGCCCATCTATCCACCGCTCTGAGGTCTGGACACGCCCCCATCTATCCACCGCTCTGAGGTCTGGATACGCCCATCTATCCACCTCTCTGAGGTCTGGACACGCCCATCTATCCACCGCTCTGAGGTCTGGACACGCCCATCTATCCACCTCTCAGAGGTCTGGACACGCCCATCTATCTGAACACGCCCATCTATCTGAACACGCCCATATATCTGGACACGCCCATCTATCCACCGCTCTGAGGTCTGGACACGCCCCCCCATCTATCCACCGCTCTGAGGTCTGGACACGCCTCCCCATCTATCCACCGCTCTGAGGTCTGGACACGCCCATCTATCCACCTCTCTGAGGTCTGAACACGCTCCCCATCTATCCACCTCTCTGAGGTCTGGACACGCCCATCTATCCACTGCTCTGAAGTCTGGACACGCCCATCTATCCACCGCTCTGAGGTCTGGACACGCCCATCTATCCACCGCTCTGAGGTCTGGACACGCCCATCTATTCACCGCTCTGAGGTCTGGACTCGCCCCATCTATCCACCGCTCTTAGTCAGATTGTAACGTGGTGGATGGATACCAGGAAAAACATCAGGTCTGGACACGCCCATCTATCCACCTCTCAGAGGTCTGGACACGCCCATCTATCTGAACACGCCCATCTATCTGGACACGCCCATCTATCCACCGCTTTGAGGTCTGGACACGCCCCCCCATCTATCCACCGCTCTGAGGTCTGGACACGCCTCCCCATCTATCCACCGCTCTGAGGTCTGGACACGCCCATCTATCCACCTCTCTGAGGTCTGAACACGCTCCCCATCTATCCACCTCTCTGAGGTCTGGACACGCCCATCTATCCACTGCTCTGAAGTCTGGACACGCCCATCTATCCACCGCTCTGAGGTCTGAACACGCCCATCTATCCACCGCTCTGAGGTCTGGACACGCCCATCTATCCACCGCTCTGAGGTCTGGACACGCCCCCATCTATCCACCGCTCTGAGGTCTGGACTCGCCCCATCTATCCACCTCTCTGAGGTCTGGACACGCCCATCTATCCACCTCTCTGAGGTCTGAACACGCTCCCCATCTATCCACCTCTCTGAGGTCTGGACACGCCCATCTATCCACCGCTCTGAGGTCTGGACACGCCCATCTATCCACCGCTCTGAGGTCTGGACATGCCCATCTATCCACCGCTCTGAGGTCTGGACACGCCCATCTATCCACCGCTCTGAGGTCTGGACACGCCCCCATCTATCCACCGCTCTGAGGTCTGCTCTCGCCCCCATCCATCCACCGCTCTGAGGTCTGGACACGCCCATCTATCCACCGCTCTGAGTCAGATTGTAACGTGGTGGATGGATACCAGGAAAAACATGTCACACGGGGCCTGTCTGGCCTGTGCCACGGCTCGAGGTACATGAGAAGATGTGTGTGTGTGTGTGTGTGTGTGTGTGTGAGTCTGTGGACCGAGGTTTGTGGTTTGTTGTGAAGGGTGAACATGAGCCCCAGTCTTAATGAGTGTTGGCAGAATGGAGGCGTGTTTATTGACTGACAGCTCCTGTCTAGGCTACTGGCAGCTGCCTGCCCATGTTACCCTGCTAACCACTGATATGGGATGGGATGCTGCCCAGCGTGTGTGTTTGTGTGTCTGTGGTTTGGTTGTTGGGAGGTTGGAGGAAGTAGCTGCCTTGTTTTAGCCTCCCTCTCTCTCTCTGTGACTACGACTGACTGAGCCAAGCACTGAGCCTGGCAGACCGCAGACACAGACCGCAGACACAACCGCAGACACAGACCGCAGACACAGACCACAGACACAGACCACAGACACAGACCACAGACACAGACCACAGATCACAGACCACAGACCACAGACACAGACCACAGACCACAGACCACAGACACAGACCACAGACACAGACCACAGACACAGACCACAGACACAGACCACAGACCACAGACACAGACCACAGACCACAGACCACAGACACAGACACAGACCACAGACACAGACCACAGACACAGACCACAGACCACAGACACAGACCACAGACACAGACCACAGACACAGACCACAGACACAGACCACAGACACAGACTGCAGACACAGACCACAGACTACAGACACAGACCACAGACACAGACACAGACCACAGACCACAGACACAGACACAGACCACAGACCACAGACCACAGACCACAGACCACAGACCACAGACACAGACCACAGACACAGACCACAGACACAGACCACAGACACAGACCACAGACCACAGACCACAGACACAGACCACAGACCACAGACCACAGACACAGACCACAGACACAGACCACAGACCACAGACACAGACCACAGACCACATACCACAGACCACAGACCACAGACCACAGACCACAGACACAGACCACAGACACAGACCACAGACACAGACCACAGACACAGACCACAGACCACAGACCACAGACACAGACCACAGACACAGACCACAGACCACAGACACAGACCATGGACACAGACCACAGACCACGGACCACAGACACAGACCACAGACACGCCGGTCCTCTGCTTGGACTAAACCCTCCTGAACAACACCGGGCTGAAGTAACAGACAGTCCCCTGAGGATGGAGCCGGTCACAGCTGACCCCTACCTCCCCCCTCCCAAACTGTCAATCCAACCCGGTTCGGACGGTGGCAGCATCCTGTGTCCTGTGTCCTCGTCCCTAATCCTGCCGTTGTCACTGTCCCACAGGCATTGCTGTGGCCGAATGTCTCCAACCCATCCGGTCCGTCTGTCTGTCTGACCCGTTACCAGCTGTTCCCTCTTGAAACCCCATCCTGAAAGGGGATATTGAGGGGAGCATCCTTGACAAGGTACAGATATGCAGTGTCCATGCCAGCCACCGCTCCGTAAACACAGGATAGAGAGAGAGACCGATAGAGAGAGAGACCGATAGAGAGAGAGACCGATAGAGAGAGAGACCGATAGAGAGAGAGACCGATAGAGAGAGAGAGAGAGACCGATAGAGAGAGAGAGAGAGAGAGAGATCGATAGGGATAGAAAGAGACCGATAGAGCGAGAGAGACCGATAGAGAGAGACCGATAGAGAGAGAGAGAGACCGATAGAGAGACCGATAGAGAGAGAGAGAGACCGATAGAGAGAGAGAGAGAGACCGATAGAGCGAGAGAGACCGATAGAGAGAGAGAGACCGATAGAGAGAGAGAGACCGATAGAGAGAGAGAGAGACCGATAGAGAGAGAGAGACCGATAGAGAGAGAGAGACCAATAGAGAGAGAGAGAGACCGATAGAGAGAGACTGATAGCGAGAGAGAGAGACCGAGAGAGAGAGAGACCGATAGAGAGAGAGACCGATAGAGAGAGAGACCGATAGAGAGAGAGACCGATAGAGAGAGAGAGACCGAGAGAGAGAGAGAGACCGAGAGAGAGACCTGTTGCCACAACAAAAGGTCAACCAATGAAGAACAAACACCATTGTAAATACAACCCATATTTATGTTTATTTATTTTCCCTTTTGTACTTTAACCATTTGTACATTGTTACAATGTAACGAACCTCGTCCTCCTCTTCTGAGGAGGAGAAGTGAGAAGGATCGGAGGACCAAAACGCAGCGTGGTAAGTGTCCATAATGTTCAGGACAGACTGACGGCTCAGGACAGACTGACGGCTCAGGACAGACTGACGGCTCAGGACAGACTGACGGCTCAGGAGAGACTGACGGCTCTGGCAGCTCAGGACAGACTGGCGGCTCTGGCAGCTCAGGACAGACTGGCGGCTCTGGCAGCTCAGGACAGACTGGCGGCTCTGGCAGCTCAGGACAGACGGGAGACTCTGGCAGCTCAGGACAGACGGGAGACTCTGGCAGCTCAGGACAGACTGGCGGCTCTGGCAGCTCAGGACAGACGGGAGACTCTGGCAGCTCAGGACAGACTGGCGGCTCTGGCAGCTCAGGACAGACGGGAGACTCTGGCAGCTCAGGACAGACGGGAGACTCTGGCAGCTCAGGACAGACGGGAGACTCTGGCAGCTCAGGACAGACGGGAGACTCTGGCAGCTCAGGACAGACTGGCGGCTCTGGCAGCTCAGGACAGACGGGAGACTCTGGCAGCTCAGGACAGACTGGCGGCTCTGGCAGCTCAGGACAGACGGGAGACTCTGGCAGCTCAGGACAGACGGGAGACTCTGGCAGCTCAGGACAGACGGGAGACTCTGGCAGCTCAGGACAGACGGGAGACTCTGGCAGCGCTGGAGAGGAGGAAGGCTCTGACAGCACTGGACAGGCGGGAGCACCCACCCCAACTCACGCCCTGACCATACTAAAACAAAGACAAAACAAAGGAACTAAGGTCAGAACAACACTGTATATATACGTAATACAACACTGTATATATACGTAATATGACATTGAAATGTCTTTATTCTTTTGGATCTTGTGTGAGTGTAATGTTTACTGAATTTTTAAAAAATGTTTAATTAACTTTGGTTTATTATCTATTTCACTTGCTTTGGCAATGAAAACCTGTGTTTCAATAAAGCCCTTAAACTGAATTGAGAGAGAGAGAGAGAGAGAGAGAGAGAGAGAGAGAGAGAGAGAGAGAGAGAGAGAGAGAGAGAGAGAGAGACAGAGAGAGAGAGAGAGAGAGAGAGAGAGAGAGAGAGAGACAGAGACAGAGACAGAGACAGAGACAGAGACAGAGACAGAGACAGAGAGAGAGAGAGAGAGAGAGAGAGAGAGAGAGAGAGAGAGAGAGAGAGAGAGAGACAGAGACAGAGACAGAGAGAGAGAGAGAGAGAGAGAGAGAGAGAGAGAGAGAGAGAGAGAGAGACAGAGACAGAGACAGAGACAGAGACAGAGACAGAGACAGAGACAGAGACAGAGACAGAGACAGAGACAGAGAGAGAGAGAGAGAGAGAGTGTGAGCATAGCCTTGCTATTGAGAAAGGCCGCCGTAGACCGACCTGGCTCTCAAGAGAAGACAGGCACAAAATGAGGTGGAAACTGAGCTGCACTTCCTAACCTCCTGCCCAATGTATGACCATATTAGAGATACATATTTCCCTCAGATTACACAGACCCACAAAGATCTACTGGGTGAAATACCACAGTGTGCCATCACAGCAGCAAGATTTGTGACCTGATGCCACAAGAAAAGGGCAACCAGTGAAGAACAAACACCATTGTAAATACAACCCATATTTATGTTTATTTATTTTCCCTTGTGTACTTTAACCATTTGTACATTGTTACAACACTGTATATATACATATGTATAATATGACATTTGTAATGTCTTTATTGTTTTGAAACTTCTGTATGTGTAATGTTTACTGTTAATTTTTATTGTTTAGTTCACTTTATATATTCACTTTATATATTATCTACCTCACTTGCTTTGGCAATGTTAACACATGTTTCCCATGCCAATAAAGCCCCTTGAATTGAATTGAACTGAGAGAGACAGAAGGACCCGGTTGAGGAGGGTGTTTCACCGTGTTGCTCTACAGTATGTTTTCCACCTTACCTCTCTATTCCACCCTACCTCTCTATTTCACCTTACCTCTCTATTCCACCCTACCTCTCTATTCCACCCTACCTCTCTATTCCACCTCTCTATTCCACCCTACCTCTCTATTCCACCTTACCTCTCTATTCCACCCTACCTCTCTATTCCACCCTACCTCTCTATTCCACCCTACCTCTCTATTCCACCCTACCTCTCTATTCCACCCTACCTCTCTATTCCACCCTACCTCTCTATTCCACCTCTCTATTCCACCCTACCTCTCTATTCCACCCTACCTCTCTATTCCACCCTACCTCTCTATTCCACCCTACCTCTCTATTCCACCCTACCTCTCTATTCCACCCAACCTCTCTCTGGCTGTCTCTCTATTCCACCCTACCTCTCTCTGGCTGTCTCTCTATTCCACCCTACCTCTCTCTGACTGTCTCTCTATTCCACCCTACCTCTCTATTCCACCCTACCTCTCTATTCCACCCTACCTCTCTATTCCACCCTACCTCTCTATTCCACCCAACCTCTCTCTGGCTGTCTCTCTATTCCACCCTACCTCTCTCTGGCTGTCTCTCTATTCCACCCTACCTCTCTATTCCACCCTACCTCTCTATTCCACCCTACCTCTCTATTCCACCATACCTCTCTATTCCACCCTACCTCTCTATTCCACCCAACCTCTCTATTCCACCCTACCTCTCTCTGGCTGTCTCTCTATTCCACCCTACCTCTCTCTGGCTGTCTCTCTATTCCACCCTACCTCTCTATTCCACCCTACCTCTCTATTCCACCCTACCTCTCTATTCCACCCTACCTCTCTCTTCCACCCAACCTCTCTATTCCACCCTACCTCTCTATTCCACCCAACCTCTCTCTGGCTGTCTCTCTATTCCACCCTACCTCTCTATTCCACCCTACCTCTCTATTCCACCCTACCTCTCTATTCCACCCTACCTCTCTATTCCACCCTACCTCTCTATTCCACCTTACCTCTCTCTGGCTGTCTCTCTATTCCACCTTACCTCTCTATTCCACCCCACCTCTCTATTCCACCCTACCTCTCTATTCCACCCTACCTCTCTATTCCACCCTACCTCTCTATTCCACCCTACCTCTCTATTCCACCCTACCTCTCTATTCCACCCTACCTCTCTATTCCACCCCACCTCTCTATTCCACCCTACCTCTCTATTCCACCCTACCTCTCTATTCCACCCTACCTCTCTATTCCACCCTACCTCTCTATTCCACCCTACCTCTCTATTCCACCCTACCTCTCTATTCCACCATACCTCTCTATTCCACCCTACCTCTCTATTCCACCCAACCTCTCTCTGGCTGTCTCTCTATTCCACCCTACCTCTCTATTCCACCATACCTCTCTATTCCACCCTACCTCTCTATTTCACCCTACCTCTCTATTTCACCCTACCTCTCTATTCCACCCTACCTCTCTATTCCACCCTACCTCACTATTCCACCCTACCTCTCTATTCCACCCAACCTCTCTCTGGTTGTCTCTCTATTCCACCCTACCTCTCTATTTCACCCTACCTCTCTCTGGCTGTCTCTTTATTCCACCCTACCTCTCTCTGGCTGTCTCTCTATTCCACCCTACCTCTCTCTGTCTGTCTCTATATTCCACCCTACCTCTCTATTCCAGCCTACCTCTCTCTGTCTGTCTCTCTATTCCACCCTACCTCTCTCTGTCTGTCTCTATATTCCACCCTACCTCTCTATTCCAGCCTACCTCTCTCTGTCTGTCTCTCTATTCCACCCTACCTCTCTCTATTTCACCCTACCTCTCTCTGTCTGTCTCTCTATTCCACCCTACCTCTCTCTGTCTGTCTCTCTATTCCACCCTACCTCTCTCTGGTTGTCTCTCTATTCCACCCTACCTCTCTATTCCAGCCTACCTCTCTCTGTCTGTCTCTCTATTCCACCCTACCTCTCTATTCCAGCCTACCTCTCTCTGGCTGTCTCTCTATTCCACCCTACCTCTCTCTGTCTGTCTCTCTATTCCACCCTACCTCTCTCTGGTTGTCTCTCTATTCCACCCTACCTCTCTCTGGCTGTCTCTCTATTCCACCCTACCTCTCTCTGGCTGTCTCTATATTCCACCCTACCTCTCTATTCCAGCCTACCTCTCTCTGGCTGTCTCTCTATTCCAGCCTACCTCTCTCTGTATGTCTCTCTATTCCACCCTACCTCTCTCTGGTTGTCTCTCTATTCCACCCTACCTCTCTTTGTCTGTCTCTCTATTCCAGCCTACCTCTCTCTGTATGTCTCTCTATTCCACCCTACCTCTCTCTGGTTGTCTCTCTATTCACCCTACCTCTCTCTGGTTGTCTCTCTATTCCACCCTACCTCTCTCTTGTTGTCTCTCTATTCACCCTACCTCTCTCTGGTTGTCTTTCTATTCCACCCTACCTCTCTCTGTCTGTCTCTCTATTCCACCCTACCTCTCTCTGGCTGTCTCTCTATTCCACCTTACCTCTCTATTCCACCCTACCTCTCTATTCCACCCTACCTCTCTATTCCACCCTACCTCTCTATTCCACCTCTCTATTCCAGCCTACCTCTCTATTCCACCTTACCTCTCTATTCCACCCTACCTCTCTATTCCACCATACCTCTCTATTCCACCCTACCTCTCTATTCCACCCTAACTCTCTCTATTCCACCCTACCTCTCTATTCCACCATACCTCTCTATTCCAGCCTACCTCTCTATTCCACCCTACCTCTCTATTCCAGCCTACCTCTCTCTGGCTGTCTCTCTATTCCACCCTACCTCTCTATTCCACCCCACCTCTCTCTGTCTGTCTCTCTATTCCACCCTACCTCTCTCTGTCTGTCTCTCTATTCCACCCTACCTCTCTCTGGCTGTCTCTCTATTCCAGCCTACCTCTCTCTGGTTGTCCTGTCTATTCTGGGAGAGATCATATATTTCAAATGCATTCCTCTGAGTGCACAGCACAGCTCCACTGGAGATGAGTTTATGAAGGAAAATAACTGGTGTCAACTAAGCACTGAGCTAAAACCAAGCTGTGGTGCTTTTAAATCCCAGACTGCAATGTGTGAAACCCCAAACAAACCCATCCAACAAATATCTTGGATATTATTGTCCTGACTGGCACTCTGGCATACTGAAACCAACAAGCCCTGATGCTAATTATAATTACTGCTAAATAAATGGCAGCCTTTGCTGCCTGGACACCTGTGGAAATGTCCCAGATGGTGCCAGATGCTAGAGAGAGGTAATAATCACCTATTCTCCAAGATGGTGTCAGATGATAGAGAGAAAGGTAATAACTACCTATTCTCCAAGATGGTGTCAGATGATAGAGAGAGAGGTAATAACCACCTATTCTCCAAGATGGTGTCAGATGCTAGAGAGAGGTAATAACCACCTATTTTCCCAGATGGTGTCAGATGTTAGAGAGAGGTAATAACCACCAATTCTCCAAGATGGTGTCAGATGCTAGAGAGAGGTAATAACCACCTATTCTCCAAGATGGTGTCAGAGGCTAAAGAGAGGTAATAACCACATATTCTCCCAGATGGTGTCAGATGATAGATAGAGAGGTAATGACCACCTATTCTCCCAGATGGTGTCAGATGATAGAGAGAGAGGTAATAACCACCTATTCTCCAAGATGGTGTCAGATGATAGAGAGAAAGGTAATAACTACCTATTCTCCAAGATGGTGTCAGATGATAGAGAGTGGTAATAACCACCTATTCTCCAAGATGGTGTCAGATGCTAGAGAGAGGTAATAACCACCTATTCTCCCAGATGGTGTCAGATGTTAGAGAGAGGTAATAACCACCTATTCTCCAAGATGGTGTCAGATGCTAGAGAGAGGTAATAACCACCTATTCTCCCAGATGGTGTCAGATGCTAGAGAGAGAGGTAATAGCTGTCTATTCTCCAAGATGGTGTCAGATGCTAGAGAGAGAGGTAATAACCACATATTCTCCCAGATGGTGTCAGATGCTAGAGAGAGGTAATAACCACCTATTCTCCCAGATGGTGTCAGATGCTAGAGAGAGAGATAATAGCTGTCTATTCTCCAAGATGGTGTCAGATGCTAGAGAGAGAGGTAATAACCACCTATTCTCCCAGATGGTGTCAGATGCTAGAGAGAGGTAATAACCACCTATTCTCCCAGATGGTGTCAGATGATAGAGAGAGAGGTAATTGCTGTCTATTCTCCAAGATGGTGTCAGATGCTAGAGAGAGAGGTAATAACCACCTATTCTCCCAGATGGTGTCAGATGCTAGAGAGAGGTAATAACCACCTATTCTCCCAGATGGTGTCAGATGATAGAGAGAGAGGTAATAGCTGTCTATTCTCCAAGATGGTGTCAGATGCCAGAGAGAGAGGTAATAACCACCTATTCTCCCAGATGGTGTCAGATGATAGAGAGAGAGGTAATAGCTGTCTATTCTCCCAGATGGTGTCAGATGCTAGAGAGAGGTAATAACCACCTATTCTCCCAGATGGTGTCAGATGATAGAGAGAGAGGTAATAGCTGTCTATTCTCCAAAATGGTGTCAGATGCTAGAGAGAGAGGTAATAACCACCTATTCTCCCAGATGGTGTCAGATGATAGAGAGAGAAGTAATAGCTGTCTATTCTCCCAGATGGTGTCAGATGCTAGAGAGAGGTAATAACCACCTATTCTCCCAGATGGTGTCAGATGATAGAGAGAGAGGTAATAGCTGTCTATTCTCCAAGATGGTGTCAGATGATAGAGAGAGAGGTAATAACCACCTATTCTCCCAGATGGTGTCAGATGATAGAGAGAGAGGTAATAGCTGTCTATTCTCCCAGATGGTGTCAGATGCTAGAGAGAGGTAATAACCACCTATTCTCCCAGATGGTGTCAGATGATAGAGAGAGAGGTAATAGCTGTCTATTCTCCAAGATGGTGTCAGATGCTAGAGAGAGAGGTAATAACCACCTATTCTCCCAGATGGTGTCAGATGATAGAGAGATAAGTAATAGCTGTCTATTCTCCAAGATGGTGTCAGATGCTAGAGAGAGGTAATAACCGGCTATTCTTATAAAAAGGAATCACTATCAAGCAAGTCTTGAAATACCCCTCTGACCTCCGACCTCTAGCATTCAGTGAGTGCAACTTTTCACTGCTGCTAAATAAAGAGCTGTCTCCTCACACCTCCCACATGTCCATACAGTCACTGCTGCTAAATAAAGAGCTGTCTCCTCACACCTCCCACATGTCCATACAGTCACTGCCAATGAGAGGGGAGATAACCTGCATGGACTACATTGTTACAGACCAATGAGAAGGGAGAGAGAGAGTTAACCTGCATAGACTTCATTGTTACAGACCAATGAGAGGGGAGACAGAGAGTTAATCTGCATGGGCTTCATTGTTACAGACCAATGAGAGGGGAGATAACCTGCATGGACTTCATTGTTACAGACCAATGAGAGGGGAGACAGAGAGTTAATCTGCATGGACTTCATTGTTACAGGCCAATGAGAGGGGAGATAACCTGCATGGACTTCATTGTTACAGACCAATGAGAGGGGCGATAACCTGCATGGACTTCATTGTTACAGACCAATGAGAGGGGAGATAACCTGCATGGTCTTCATTGTTACAGACCCTGCTGCTTGTGACACTAGGTAGTCAGTGTATCAGTATCCCATAATATTACCGTAACCATGCCAACATAACATTTGACACAACTTAAACCGAGACGTTGACGGATGACACCAACCAACAGAGACAGAAGAATAAAGGTAATGACACCAACCAACAGAGTAATGGGAGAATAAAGGTAATGACACCAACCAACAGAGACAGAAGAATAAAGGTAATGACACCAACCAACAGAGACAGAAGAATAAAGATAATGACACCAACCAACAGAGTAATGGGAGAATAAAGGTAATGACACCAACCAACAGAGACAGAAGAATAAAGATAATGACACCAACCAACAGAGACAGGAGAATAAAGATAATGACACCAACCAACAGAGACAGAAGAATAAAGGTAATGACATCAACCAACAGAGTAATGGGAGAATAAAGATAATGACACCAACCAACAGAGACAGGAGAATAAAGGTAATGACACCAACCAACAGAATAATGGGAGAATAAAGGTAATGACACCAACCAACAGAGACAGAAGAATAAAGATAATGACACCAACCAACAGAGACAGAAGAATAAAGATAATGACACCAACCAACAGAGACAGAAGAATAAAGATAATGACACCAACCAACAGAGACAGAAGAATAAAGGTAATGACACCAACCAACAGAGACAGAAGAATAAAGGTAATGACACCAACCAACAGAGACAGAAGAATAAAGATAATGACACCAACCAACAGAGACAGAAGAATAAAGGTAATGACACCAACCAACAGAGACAGAAGAATAAAGATAATGACACCAACCAACAGAGACAGAAGAATAAAGGTAATGCCACCAACCAACAGAGTAATGGGAGAATAAAGGTAATGACACCAACCAACATAGTAATGGGAGAATAAAGGTAATGCCACCAACCAACAGAGTAATGGGAGAATAAAGGTAATGACACCAACCAACAGAGACAGAAGAATAAAGATAATGACACCAACCAACAGAGTAATGGGAGAATAAAGGTAATGACACCAACCAACAGAGACAGAAGAATAAAGATAATGACACCAACCAACAAAGTAATGGGAGAATAAAGGTAATGACACCAACCAACAGAGACAGAAGAATAAAGATAATGACACCAACCAACAAAGTAATGGGAGAATAAAGGTAATGACACCAACCAACAGAGACAGAAGAATAAAGATAATGACACCAACCAACAAAGTAATGGGAGAATAAAGGTAATGACACCAACCAACAGAGTAATGGGAGAATAAAGATAATGACACCAACCAACAGAGTAATGGGAGAATAAAGGTAATGACACCAACCAACAGAGTAATGGGAGAATAAAGGTAATGACACCAACCAATAGAGACAGAAGAATAAAGATAATGACACCAACCAACAGAGACAGGAGAATAAAGGTAATGACACCAACCAACAGAGACAGGAGAATAAAGATAATGACACCAACCAACAGAGACAGGAGAATAAAGGTAATGACACCAACCAACAGAGACAGGATAATAAAGATAATGACACCAACCAACAGAGACAGAAGAATAAAGGTAATGACACCAACCAACAGAGACAGAAGAATAAAGGTAATGACACCAACCAACAGAGACAGAAGAATAAAGGTAATGACACCAACCAACAGAGACAGAAGAATAAAGGTAATGACACCAACCAACAGAGACAGAAGAATAAAGGTAATGACACCAACCAACAGAGTAATGGGAGAATAAAGGTAATGACACCAACCAACAGAGACAGAAGAATAAAGGTAATGACATCAACCAACAGAGTAATGGGAGAATAAAGATAATGACATCAACCAACAGAGACAGAAGAATAAAGATAATGACACCAACCAACAGAGACAGAAGAATAAAGATAATGACACCAACCAACAGAGACAGAAGAATAAAGGTAATGACACCAACCAACAGAGACAGAAGAATAAAGGTAATGACACCAACCAACAGAGACAGAAGAATAAAGATAATGACACCAACCAACAGAGACAGAAGAATAAAGGTAATGACACCAACCAACAGAGTAATGGGAGAATAAAGGTAATGACACCAACCAACAGAGACAGAAGAATATAGGTAATGACACCAACCAACAGAGACAGAAGAATAAAGATAATGACACCAACCAACAGAGACAGAAGAATAAAGGTAATGACACCAACCAACAGAGACAGGAGAATAAAGGTAATGACACCAACCAACAGAGTAATGGGTGAATAAAAGATCATTAGTTCGTCCCTTTAGTTGAATCCAGTGGCACCCTAAACCCCATCATAGGCGAATGTTGTCACTCACCCCATCAATTGGGGCAGCAGGTAGTCTAGTGGTTAGAGCGTTTGGCCTTGTAACCGAAAGGTTGCAAGATCGAATCCCCGAGCTGACAAGGTAGACTGTCGTTCTTCCCCTGAATAAGGCAGTTAACCCACTGTTCCTAGGCCCTCATTGTCAATAAGAATTTGTTCCTAGTTAAATAAAGGTAAAATATTTTTTTTTTAAACAATCATATCCCTGTCCATTGCTCTCCATAATCCAATAGTATTATACACAACACTCAATACACAGTACTGCAGTAGACTGGCAGATGAACTCAATACACAGTACTGCAGTAGACTGGCAGATGGACTCAATACACAGTACTGCATTAGACTGGCAGATGGACTCAATACACAGTACTGCATTAGACTGGCAGATGGACTCAATACACAGTACTGCAGTAGACTGGCAGATGGACTCAATACACAGTACTGCATTAGACTGGCAGATGGACTCAATACGCAGTACTGCATTAGACTGGCAGATGGACTCAATACACAGTACTACAGTAGACTGGCAGATGGACTCAATACACAGTACTGCAGTAGACTGGCAGATGGACTCAATACACAGTACTGCATTAGACTGGCAGATGGACTCAATACACAGTACTGCATTAGACTGGCAGATGGACTCAATACACAGTACTACAGTAGACTGGCAGATGGACTCAATACACAGTACTGCAGTAGACTGGCAGATGGACTCAATACACAGTACTGCAGTAGACTGGCAGATGGACTCAATACACAGTACTGCAGTAGACTGGCAGATGGACTCAATACACAGTAGACTGGCAGATGGACTCAATACACAGTACTGCATTAGACTGGCAGATGGACTCAATACACAGTACTGCAGTAGACTGGCAGATGGACTCAATACACAGTACTACATTAGACTGGCAGATTGACTCAATACACAGTACTGCAGGAGACTGGCAGATGGACTCAATGCATTAGTCTGGCAGACGGACTCAATACACAGTACTACATTAGACTGGCAGATTGACTCAATACACAGTACTGCAGGAGACTGGCAGATGGACTCAATACACAGTACTACAGTAGACTGACAGATGTCAGTTGGAGAGGAGAAAATAGCTTTTCAGAATATGCTAATAGCCTGCCACTGGAGAGGTATGGTTTACAACCGTCCTGAGAGGATCTAATGGTCCAGAGATGTCACGGCAACACCTTCAACCGTCCTGAGAGGATCTAATGGTCAGTCCTGCAACCAGAGAAGTCACGGGAACACCTTCAACCGTCCTGAGAGGATCTAACGGTCAGTCCTGTAACCAGAGAAGTCAGGGGAACACCTTCAACCGTCCTGAGAGGATCTAACGGTCAGTCCTGTAACCAGAGAAGTCACGGGAACACCTTCAACCGTCCTGAGAGGATCTAACGGTCAGTCCTGTAACCAGAGAAGTCACGGGAACACCTTCCACTGGACAATAACACCGTTATTATTGTCCCCAGAACACAACAGTACCAGCTTCCTTAATGCAACCCATTCCCCTTTCTAGGACACTACTTTTGACCAGGGGCCCATACGGTCCCACTTGGGCAGTGGCGTGCCGTGGGCCTGAGGCCTGGGCCTTCAGTGAGGTCCTACCCAGTCCCACCCGAATTAATCCACCTCTTATTACCATCATTATGATGCCATGGCTCTAGACACTATACATTTAGACAGAAACGCAGTATAACCAGGCGTCACCCAAAAATATAACCAGGCGTCACCCAAAAACATGACACAATCATTGTGCGGCTCCGTTGCCCTGAGCGCTTGTTCGTTGAGCTGTAGATCCACTCGGGTGTCCCCAAAAGTTTTCAAAAGCACCATTGCTTGTAAGTGCCCAGCCGTACTTTGGTGTCTCGTTGCTGCCTTGGTTAGACAACTCAAGTTTGCAAAGCCAGTGTGGCTCCAAACACCAAATTCATCACTTGCAAATAATAGGCCTTCCCAGCAGTACAGTTTACAGTGCTTCTTGGAGCCTGTGAGCCATTGATAGCGCTCGTAGTTGGAACTTTGAAATTGGCGAACGAACCCCTTTCCCGCCTGTGACAGGCTTTGTAGCGTCGGCGTCGGGCGACCTCTCCTTACAATGTCTAACTTTTCTTGAAAAGTTCGTCTTGAGAATGGCGTTAAATTATATCCTTGACCAAATCGATATCTTCTCCTCCTTCCGCCATTGTGGGTTGAAAAAACAGCTTAGTAGTACGCAAATTAATTTGTTTATCAAATTCAGTTTCCTAGTTCTGAGGTTCTGCATAGACCTGCCCATAGGACCTGCCTCTCAATATTGGTTATCCAATCAAAAGACGTGCACGCACTACGCCTGCTAGCTGGCCCCTGTGTAACACTGGAGCCAGCCAGCAAAGCGTACAATAGCCAACTCTAAAGCTGATTGGTTGACACTAAATTTTCATTTCCATTCACTTCAAGCTACAAGCGATTCTGATTCTGAAGGCCTGAGGGCAGATTTTAGACCCCTGGCAACTCATGATGGCTGAATATGATTGGATAAAAGATCTAACATAAAGACCAGCCCTCCAAATCTCAACCTGGGGCTGGAAGCAGTGCAACCAAGAGGAAAGCTATGAAATGAAGAGTGTAACTCTTACTCTGGGGAATAATTTACAGTTTTTTTCGATTGCTAAACGACAGTGGGCACAACTGGAGTCACATGTGCAAAACTCTAACTACAGTCTGCACTACCAACAGTCACCTGAGCTAAACAGTTCACATCACCTGCAAAACTCATTCCAAGCAACACAACTCTTAACACATGGCTCAAAACACGCTCAGTGCAGCCAAACACTATGCACAACCCTCACTGAGATAACACACACTGTCACTCAGAACACACTGAGAGTAAAAACACTAGCATCAAACACCAATACAGAAAATACAAACTTTTCATCTTTATAGTTTGAACAATTTCAGTGACTTCATACAAAGTAATATTTTCTTCAAAGAAAAGAGTGACATTCGTTCACATGATTTATATATTTTTTTAGAACATAACAATTCTTTAAGGTAAATGAAAATTAGCAGTTTGCTTCAATAGTATGTTGTAATTTACGGAATTACAGTAATGAGAAAAAAAAGGTAGAAACTAAAAGTACATACTGTAATTCAAACAAATAGATGAGGGGCATATCCTGCCTCTCTCTAGCATCAGGCCACAGGTTTTCTTCAACATCACATCTAATGTTTTCTCTTGCCATGCACCTGGGGAAGAACCTTCTGGAGTGCCTTATCCATCCCTGGCAGTCCTCTGGACTCGTGTCCTCACATCCGGCACGCATGGCTTCCAAAAGAGACATTTGGTCATGTGGGTGGTGACCAAACACTTTCCACCTCCAGGCAGAGAAAAACTCCTCTATTGGGTTGAGGAAGGGTGAATATGCAGGCAGATACAAAACCATAAATCTGTGATGTGCTGCAAACCAATCTGTGACAGCTGCAGAGTGGTGAAAAGCAACGTTATCGCAAACTATGACAAAAACTTGGGGGTTTCTTACTGGCTCCCCCTGTTCTGCTGTCACTAGCTGAGCATAGAGCAGTTATAGGAAAGCTATAAGCCTTTCTGTGTTGTATGGGCCAATGAGTGGTGTGTTGAGAAGCAAACCATCATTGGCCATTGCAGCACACATGGTGATATTTCCCCCCCTTTGGCCTGGAACCTCCACAGTGGCCCTTTGACCTATAACATTCCTTCCTCTGCGCCGTGTTTTGGCAAGGTTAAATCCAGCTTCATCGATAAATACAAATGAATGTGGTCTTTCCAGTGCTTCCACCTCCATTACTCTCTGTAAAACAGTAAGTGCACAGTTGTACTGTAGAAATGCTAGTGTTTTTTTTACTGTAAATATTTTGTATAGCTGTGTACGTAACCTCAGACGTCTTACCTGGACATATTGGTATCTTTGCTCTTTTACCCGTTCACTGTTTCTCTCGAACGGTACAGTGTATAACTGTTTCATTGTAACTTTGTGTTTCTTTAGGACTCGAGCAATAGTTGTTGTGCTGACAGAATTAACATTTTCAAATATATCATTATCAGCCAGCACTCTATCTTGAATCTCCCGCAGTTTTATTGCATTGTTGACAACAACCATGTCAACAATAGCATTTTCCTGCGCATCTGAAAATATTTTTCCTCTTTCCCCTGTTGGGGGCAGCCTTTGGGTCCTGTTGTAAAAAATATATTTTACAGTCAAACTTACTGTAATATATATCTGTGTAAATATTATATAATTGCAATACAAAATAGATTCCTGTAATGTTTTCATTTACTGTAAGGATGTAACTATCACCTGTTTGCATGATGGAAAATTCGCATTACAGATGCCACTGTGGATCTTTGCAGATTGGGTTGCACCCTCAACCCTGCCTCTCTCAATGAGAGACCATGGTTCACGACATGGTCTATAAGTGTAGCCCTTATTTCATCTGAAATAACAGCTCTTTGTCTTCTTTGTCTTCCTCCACGCATCTGCCCTCTCCCTGCCACCCTTCTCCCTCCACGAACCCATCTTCCTTGTTCCATTTCCAAAATGAGTCTTTCTGAGCTCTACTTATATATACTGTAATATGTGTGTGTGTGTTCACTAACAAGTCTAAAACAAGACACCTGCTTAGCCTTTCAGCTGAAATTGCAATCAGCAGTGTTTGAAAGGCACAAGGCTGAAATCTATTCCGTTTTGAATGTGTGGTTCACAGTTTTGACAGCAGTGTGTTAGCATTTGAACAAAGTGCTGTAAATCCACAGTGTTGTGCAGGTTGTGGTTAAAGTCATGGGATAAGTGTGTAGAGTTTTGAAAACTGTGTTCAAGCAATGAAAAACGAACTAGAGTTTGGTCCACATGAACTGCTGCTGTGCAGACTGTAGTTAGAGTTTTGCACATGTGACTCCAGTTGTGTCCACTGTCGTTTAGCAATCGAAAAAAACTGTAATACATATTTGTGGGAAAATATATATATTTTTTAATTATATTCTGATGATGTTTAGGCCTTGCTGGTCCTGACGGCCCAACACTGCATTTGGGTCACAACCAAACGATCAGAGTCATCTGCAGGTGGGGAACAAAGACTTCTTTATGCGTCCTCAACAATGAGACA